>NC_052507.1:106632-164415 GCF_014356525.2 Nilaparvata lugens
CTATTGAAGAATATACATAGATTCTTCATGATACGACATGGTCTTACATATGATATAAATACAAGAACTCTGATATCTCAATCTACAACAAATTATTATTTACTCTGTATCGATCAGCCATAACCCATAAAGAACACAACTTACCGGTACTTACTTCCGATGAGTAAGATGTATTCCTCATGGTCTTGGATCGGGGAATCGTCAAATTTCAAATTGTGTCAAACTCTGTTAAGAGTAGAAACAGATTAGATAAAAATGATATTCTATGTAAGTTACTGGATCGGGCTGAATATTAAAATACTTTACTGAGTAAGCTAGCAGTATAATCATTGATCACATATTTTCGTTTATAATAATATTGTTAGAAATACTGTACTGTATGTTCTGTTTTAATACTAAAGATAACCAACACTGCAAAAGTTTTCTATTTCAAGCCATTCTTGTTATGATTTGAGAAGAATTCTTATTCCAATAGTGACTTATATAATAAAATGAGTGATAGCCTACCTATTTACCTTTTCAAGAAAAATCTGTTTTATCTAAAAATTCCTTAAATCTAATAAAGCTATAAATATTAGCATACTACAAAAGCCGTGATTGTAATTCCTCTCGTAGAAATTGAGCAATACTGTAATCAAAATTTCATGTTTTCTGCTCGAAATGTCTCGACATTGGCGAACATAACCATTAATTAAAAAAATAACTATGGGTTGCATAAAAATTTTTCAGACACTTATAGAGAGGAGACATTTTTCCTGTTAAATTGATATAAAACTATTACGAGCCCCATGATTCTGAACGAAGTGATATTCAAAAGAAAAACAAATTTTCGCGATGTTTCCAATTTTATCATAAAAGTTAAATTTCCTTTTAATCCTTCAACCCTTTCTAGTACTACTAGGATATCGGGGATGATACTCTACATCCAATTCTAACATTGAATTGGAAATTTGAAAGTTGTAATTTTACACGAATTGGCAACCCTGTGTAACAATTCAAACACCCCGCTCTCATAGGATATTAATTATTAGAATAGCGGAGTCATCACTCGGCCACCAAATTGGACTTTTGAACTGGTGAGCTGAGAGAGAGTGATGACCGCGGAGAGGCGAAACTAGAGGGAGAACGTTCCGAGACGCGCTAGAGGAAGGTTGTGTTTGAGATAGTGAGATGTAGTTTTTAGTAATGTGATTGAGGAGTGATTATGTTTAGAGAGAGAGAGTATAGATGTTTGTTATGGGATTTTCTCAATAGAGTGAGATTGTTTTGGGTGAATTTGCGTATTTATTTAATAATATTATCCTATAAAAGTAGCAGGGCCCAGGTCCCTAAAAACCTGGTGGTGGCAGCTCTACTGGAGAGCACTGTCATGCTCGCCACGCACGCCACACCTGTTATTTCTTGGAACGGAGGGCCAAGTCTCAACTTATTTCACACAAACTATAGGAACATCCCTGAACAACGTATGACCAGAGTTTCCAGACATAACATAGAACATAAATACAGGACCTTGAAAAGAAACATAATATCAAAGACACTGAAATTTCATATCTACGCTTTTTAATAGCACAGACTATAGATTTTTGTACTAATAATGATTAATGGCTTCAAGCTATCATATTTTGGTTTTCAATTGAAGTAAAAAAAAATTTCCTATTTTTCAGATGTCTGATTTTATTACTATTAAAACAGAAGTTGAAGAAGAACCACTCGTTACTCAGCCATGTAGTGTTCGGCTAGAAAAGACGAATGAACCAGCTGTTTGTGAATTGAGCATGAATAGCGTGATTGAAAACCAAAGGAAACGTTTTTTGAGGGTTTTAAGTACTATATCACCGATTTTCAGAACACCACTCTCCAAAATGAAGTAAGTATGGTTTAGAACTCATTTTTTAAGTAACTGGTAGACAATAGTAGCTATGATTAGTGGGGATGGACGGGTTTTTTTGCGCAATTACCGAGAAATAAGGAAAAATTTTTGCGCAAATCCCCCTCCCACTCCCCCTTCCCCCTCCCCCTCTAGAGTTTGCGCATGCGCAAACTCCCCCTCTCCCTCCCCCTCTCCCTCCCCCTCTCCCTCCCCCTCTCCCTCCCCCTCTCCCTCCCCCTCTCCCTCCCCCTCTCCCTCCCCCTCTCCCTCCCCCTCTCCCTCCCCCTCTCCCTCCCCCTCTCCCTCCCCCTCTCCCTCCCCCTCTCCCTCCCCCTCTCCCTCTCCTCTCCTTATCTTATCTCCCCTCTCCCAGTGAGGACGAGGGGGTTGAAAAGAGAGAGAGATATATCTCTCCCCTTCCCCTTGCCAAGGTGAAGGAAAAAAAATTTCCCTTTTTGGAGGAAAAATTCCCTCTCTCTATAGTGACAGATTAAAGTGAATCCATCTAATGCTATACTGTCAAATTAAAGTGAATCCATATTTCTACATCTAATGCTATACTGTCAAATTAAAGTGAATCCATATTTCTACATCTAATGCTATACTGTCAAATTAAAGTGAATCTGTTAGCAAGGTTGAGTCAATTATTTCTTTGATCAAGTAATTAGACATTCCAAACACATCCTCACTACGAGAATTACTCATTCTATTAACGATGGATTTAACGGTTAACTTATCAATTGTCTTAAGTTTAAAATTGTGTGAAGGCTTTGGAGCATTAATCAGAAAATTTTGAAATGACATATCAATTTGGTCCTGTCTATCATCCAACCTTCTGGTTGGTACATTAACAAAGAGCTCATTCAATACATTCGGAGAGATTGGTATTGGTTTTTTACAAGCAGGCATGAGATTAGATTCTCTCTTGACTATTGACCAAGCAGCCTTACACCTATTATTAGCATTTGCAATAAATTCACTATTTACCTTTATTTTCGCCTGTTTCAACTTGAATCGGTAGTGCTTTCTTATATTTTTATAGACTTCTTTATCATATTCACTAAGTGTATTCTTGAATCTACTGTAAGAAATCAATAATAGAATGTGTAATTTTTCCAGTTCAGGTGAGAGCCATTTTGAAGAGGATTGTTTTTTACTTTTATTTTTCACCAAAACTCTAGGGCAGGAGCGATTTAAGGATTCAACTATGATATTTAAGAAACTATTAACTGCCATATCAACATTATTGTCAGTTTTATAAATTTTCTCCCAACAAATATTCATAAGAGACTTTCTCAAATGTAGCAATCTTTTCTTGGTAAGAAGTCTTATAGTCATGTCTCTATTTAATTTATTACATTCATTAGAGATTTTTGAAGATGACTTTCTTTCTAGATCAAACGAAACACAAACACCAGAATGGTCAGATATTAAACCTTGTTCTAAAAGCGTTACTCTAAAATAATCCGCAGATATATTTGTAATTACATTATCAAGACATGACTCATACCTAGTTGGAGAGTAATTCGTACAGTAAAGGTTGAAAGATCTCAATAAATTCAAAAATTCTTGTGTGTCTGGTTCAAAATTTTTAAGAATGTCTACGTTAAGATCACCTGCTAGTATCAAGAATTTAAAGCCATTTACCTTACTTGTTACATATTCCAGTAATTGTTCCAAATTAACCATAAAATCTCTGAAACGGGAGCCAGGAGTGCGGTAAATACTAATTACTAGAGTATTTAATCTACCAATCCTAACAGCTGTTGCCTCACAAGAACCCTCATAACAGTAAGAGGTCATGTCAATAATATTAAAATCAATTCCTTTGTAAAATTTAGCACCTGAAGTAGAGAAAGCATGCTTTTTAGAAAACTACCAGCTTGATTACAGTATACATCATTCGCTCCTCCAACAATGACCACATGATCATTATTGGATAGATCTCTAGTACCACTCTTAATATATTCACTATGGGGTTGAATTTGGCACTTGGCATGATAAAACCACTAGTTGTCTTTTCAAGTTCAGATCTATTCAAATTATCTACTAAATCACGACCATGACTGTCGCCAAAGATTCTGACTACGTTTTTTAATGGTTTCATGCTAGCTGACTTTTTAAGTTTAGTTCCCAGAGAAATATCACTAGTCTTGGAAATCGTTATCTGTTTAGAGCTAGGATATGATATGTTCTTACTGCATGGAGAATCATTAGAGACTAACAAATCACAAGATTTGGGTTTTAGAAAATTACAAACTTTACACAGAATCTTCCACCTATATACCGTAGCATCAAAGTTTGTATTAAGAGAGAGACCATCCTCGAGACAGGTTGAACTACACATTTTCCTATATTTAATACTTCTTCCAAAAAATACATTGAAAAAACACCGCAATCGTAGTTATTAGTCTGTTGAGGACATGGAAGGGTAATTATCTTCTTGTAGGTTAGGATTGAGCTAACTCTTCTTATCAGAGACATGGAAAATCTCTCATTACATTTGTTCATTGAGTCCAGAATATAAAATTTACAGTGTAAAGAATCATAAACAACAACACTCCAATGAGAACCACACCAGCCGTCATTTGCTTCTTCCTGCCGACCGTCATTTATCACGAAAGCAGTGAAATTATTTTCTTTTACATTATTTCTTAAGAATGATAAATCAGCTTCCGCGTCATTGATAATCATTGCTGTTACTGCTGGTAGGACCACATAATTTCCTGGAAACGAATCAATTAAATAACTACAAAAACAGTCAATGTCCGCATCCGAAAGGAGTTCCGTTCTAAGAAACTGGCTCAATCGATCTATAAGTGGATTTACGTGTGTGAAATTATCCACATTTTCAGTTTTATCATTCATTCGCGACTCACAAGATGATAATTCCATGAGGCGAATATCAAGATCCATAGACCGATTAATTGCGGCATTCCATTGTTCTTCCAAAACTTTGATTCGCGCCTTTAAATGTTCATTCTCCTGTTCTAAGCTGGGAGCAGAATCATTTTCGGTATATGACACTGTTTCATGCGAATGTTGACCCGTTAAACTATGAATCACAGAAGTATCCGAACTAGTTTTTATCGTAAAAGTACAGTTCTTTTTCAAGCATTTCCACGTAATATCACCTTTTACAGTGTGTGAGTCCTTTCCAAATTTAATACCTTTGTATAATATAGCCGGAATACCTTTTGCCGTTTTGCATTGCTTTATTGCCGAGTTCATATTATTACATTTGGTGAGACAAGCAGAATAAAAACTATCAGAAACCTTCGTAAAAACAGCGTCAAGTGGAGAGTACAGCAATTCAAAACAAAACCGCCAGCAGACCCTACCGTCTCGATCGTTGATTGGTCTGCAAGCAGAGCGTTGCTAGGTTACGCAGGCAAACAAAAGTTACCGGTGTTCCAAAAGCAGCTGATCGCTGAGTCGCAAAATACAAAGTCCGAAACACAATGTTATCTAATCAACAAGTCGCTTACTGAGTCTTTACGATGGCAATAACAACTTCAATACAGTACTGTGCTTGTACACACTATTTTCTCAGCTTAGAGTTTTTAACAGTCTCTCAATACAGTGAACTCGCAAAACTAACCTGTACAGAAATAGGCAAATCTCCCGAAACACACTGTGATAAAAACACTTGGAAATCCAGGTAACTTACTGCTTCAACTCACTTCTAACAACTATTACTCACGTCTAAAACTACCAATTCTATTAATTTTTCGGTTAAATAGTTGAAATTCTAAATAAATACGGAGTAGTAATACAGAGAATACAAACCGGGCAGTACAGTCCTGCCAACCCTATACGTCCTATACGTCCTATTTATTGGAAGATAAACATTGAGGGGCGATTGCTCAGATCAGAGCTGGCTAGCCCCGGCGCAACGATTGCTTTTGTTAAAGAACCGGATTGCTGAGTTAAGCAACCCACTTATTATCTCTCAATAGGGCGCAACTTCTAGAGAAGCTTAACCCGCGGGTTTAGGCTCCGGGTTAACCAGAGGCGTAACTTGAGTAATTCACGGGGAATTATTGTCGCAAGGTTGGCAAAAGCTGTTTCAAATGCTACTATGATAACATGTGTGTTTACAATTCGTGTATTGACATTCAATATTGTTTCAATTTATCAGGAGCAGGCATTGTTGATGTACAGTGCACTCAGCTCGGCAGTTTGCAATGCTTTATCGTCCTGCAGCTCTGAAAGAAATGACGTAACAAGGCTGGGGAGGCTACTTGGTAAGTCTAGATGATTATATGTACACATGGAATTTTCCGTTTTCTTTGGCACTTTTATGAGTGTGTTTGACAGTCATTCTGTAGAAGCCAGAACTTCCAGCAAACCTGTGAGGAATCATTGCAAGTCTGACAAGATTTTTAATTATAAATTCTGGTAATGTTAAGGCTGGCGCAGTTTAGAAATAGATTGTTGCTTTGCATGCTAGGGTGGGGCTCAACAACCAGTTTCTGAGAGCAAATAAAAGCAAAGAAGTATGGATAATTTGGAATAGCAGTAACTCACTCATTTTTGAACGAAACTGTGTAGTAGGTTGAGATCCGAGCATTGTGTCAAAAGTTATAAAAGTTTAAAATTTTGATCCTTGAGGTGTCCTTATGCCCGCCTCTCCACTAGGAAATTACGAAATGAAGTGTATCTTACAAGTGATTCTCATAGAACATAATCTAATGAACTTATATTAATGAGCGAAATATCATTTTGAGGACAATTTAGTTTGGGATGATGGTTGAAGCTAAAAATTAGGTGTTGTTCACAATACAAGGAGCATTGTTGTCAGATGTTCCTGGAAATCTATATGAGATAGAGCGCTCTACCGGGTCTCAGATTCTAGAGCACAAAATTTCGCCTAGAGGGATTTTGAATTATACATCTGAATGGTAACAATCGGAAGAAATTGTTGATCAAAAACTAAAATTCATCAACATAAAATTTCTTAAAATTTTACTCATTTTTGAAAAATCATAGCTCTGTACTCATTGGAGATAGACAGTTCCGAATGATCTCATTTTATTTAAAATTTTATAATCTGAAAAAAGCTAGAGCAAATTTTTCCGTCCGATCACTGGATTTGGCGGAAATAGCTGAAAACTAGAAAATGAACTGAAAGTACGAGGTTTTTGGGCCAACCTGTACCTAGCACAAGAAAATTTTGCATGAAAAAATTGGTTCTGAACTTCTCTCATGTATCCAAATGATATATATTGCAAGCACACCCCCTTTTTTATGTCTATATTGACTGGACTATTAGAGAGGCTAACTATAGAGAGGTGAACTTCCCTGGACGCCTCATTAGTTGCGTGGAGATGTGGAGCACTCTTCGGTTATCGCAACTGCCACCATGTGATTATTTTTTTATGGATCACCAAAACGCTCTTACTGAGATAATAACATAAGAAATTCGAGCGACACCATCTTCAGAGGACTATGACAACTTCTCAGGACGAATTAATAGTTTTGTCAAATGGTCATTTTTCAGAAAAAGCCCTGAAAGAATTTTCTCATCGGTTTTATATGTATTATGGGACGCTCAATTCGATTCTGAAATTTGCTGACACGCCAAGCAAAGGGCAGCTTTACCCCTAAAACTCCTAAACTTAGGGAATTTTCAATTTTTTCATTTTATTTCGAAAACCTTGTTTTTTGGAGAAAAAGCATAAACTTCAACATTAAAAACAAAATTCTAAATAAATTGAGTGCGCAGGATTCTATGATTTATGATTTTTGAGCTGCAGATTTTCAAAAAGGTGTTCTTTTCAAGATTTTTTTAAAAAAATTCTTGATAACCACCAATTGCACTGTATATAAAGTATGGAGTATTATAAATAACGATGATAAATCACATATCATGTAAAAGTTAATTATTTCTGAACAAGATTCCACAGAAATATTGAAATTTAGTATTGATGGGAGGGGGTACACCAGCTATAACAGATCAAGGATAGTATATATATATATATATAGTATATACTATACTTGATAATAAATAACCATGTCCTACAGCCAGATTACAAAATTTTCATTGTTATAACTTTTAAGGCCTTCCTAAGCAATAAAATCAATATTTTTGATCAAATTATTATACAAGGGTTATGTTCTTTTAGAATCATCCGTTGAATGTTCTAAATTTCAGGATTTCCTTAGGTTATGAGCTTATCAAGGACACCTCAAGGATCAGACTACAGCTCATTCTTGTTAAGCTCGTCAAGTCGTTTCATAATCATGTATGTACGATCAAAATATGGAAAATTCATTCTTATACTCATATTTGTATACTCAAAAAATGGCTAGTTTCGAATTCAGCGCAGCGCCCCAAAATACATATAAAACCGATGAGACATGAGCCCCCTTTCGGGGCTGGAAAAATGACCATTTGACTGGAGTAAAAGTGTATGGGAAGAAACGAACACCATTTTACAAATGTTATTTGTTTGAGAACTAGTCTCATTAATTATTATTACCATAATATTATAAAAAATATATATTCTCTTGATGTTAACATTTACAAAAGATCTAATAGAATATGTTCCTCGTTTTGACAATTTTATTAATTTGTTCCAGCTGAGATGTCGAAAAAGTTGGATGACATGTTGAAGGCGTCTAATCCAATTAGCTTTGATGTGGGACGACCTAGTACGGCCACTTCTGAAAACCAAGATGCACACTCACATTCAGACACAACGGAATTCGAAAGTGCAGCATTTCAATCTACACAGATAGGTTTGTATTCTATCGTGGCTACTAACACAATAACACTAGTAATCCTTGGAAGAAGATAAATTATTACCGCAGTTACAGTCGCAGTTATTGTTATTAAATTGGGCTCATTCTTCTCAGCTCTTCAAAGCGGTATTATTTCATGTATCACATGTTGAAAATTTTCCAATTTTTTTTCCAAGTCCCACCCAATCCAAGTTTCAGATTTTTTAGCTTTTAAACCGTGCTTCCGAGATCAAAAGTGTAGAGGACCTTTATTCTTCAGCGCTCCAAGGTGGTCTTATTTCATATATCTAATGTTCAAAATTTCAAAAATTTAGAATTCGATAATCCCCCCCTCTCAAAGTCACAAATTACAAGTTTTAGATTTCTTATCTCTTTAGTTGTGCATCCTAGCTCAAAAGTGTAGGAAACTTTCATTTTCCAAAACTCGAAGGCGGTCTTATTTCATACATTTCATGTTGAATTTTTTGTAATTCAATTAATTGAATCTTCACTTTTCTTCTAATAGATGTGCATTAGAGCTTTATTTATTTTTCGAGTTGATTAACAGAGTAGCAAAAGAGAACCAGATTTTTCAACTTACTTTAAATAAGGATTTGTGATTTGAGTCACTGTTCTGGATCCACACTGTCTGCTACCATCCTTAGGCTATATTACCTTCTGTAGACGAAATATATGTTTAGGTTGGATATTATTTCATATGATGAAAGTCTATTGGAAAAAATGCACCCCAGATATTGAACTGTACCTCAAAGTTATTCATTATCATTGTTATTCTTTATCATTAACTAAAAACTTTTTTTTCTAAAATAATAACTTACCGGTAATTATTTGTAATGTTTACAAACACAGTTGAATCACAATGCACAGTTGAATAATAATTCACTCTTAAAAACTGTTATTTGTTTTCTCCAACATCAAAAACTCACTTATTTCAAATGTTAACAAACTCAGTTAACGTTTGAATTTGTATTCCATATGCTATCTAGTTCCGTGATAATCGTTCCATTTGATAAAAATAATTCTCAAATATTTGAAAATTTTTTTTTTCTGGTAAACTCAACTGCAGCTATTATAATCTTTATCATTTTCTCACACTCTCTTACGTTTTCAACAGACTATGGAAAACTTTTTTCATCTGCTACTTGAGGGACCAATAATCCTTTTTCAAGGAACTTGAGCGAATTTTCCCAGAGTTGAGACCTGTTCCAAAATAATGGTTTTTTTTTCGCAAACCCACTATATTCCTGATTTAATCAAAATCGTTAAAGCCGTTTTCGAGATCCGTCCGACATACATACATATTCACAAATACACATATTCAAACAGGAATTGCTTACTAAGTATAATTGACTTCAATGAGAGCTTATTTCACCTAACAGCAGGCATCAAAAGCAAAAAATGTAAAACATGATTGAAATTGAAACAGTAGCAATCATCAAAATTATTATCTTCATCTGATCTGAAGTAACCAAATTATAATAAGATTCACATAAATGTGTCAGCATTGTTTGAATGGGGAGCATTGATGCTATCAATGAGAAATACTGACAGTCAACGAACTGTTATGCATATTCTCCAATATTTATAACGAAAGCTACCTTCTTTCTTACCTTTTCTTTGGTAAAACAATCAATGTTTGATAATAATATTCATGCATGGGAAAAGCGCCTTACTTCTATGGAAGATATTTATTTCTACATTAGGAAAAGAAACAACAGCTATTTGGCCGTTTTAATAAATAACCCCTTTCTTTCGCCCAAGTTAAATTTTGGCCGAATTTCCTCATTCTTTGCAAACAGATTCCACAACGGACACTTCTGAAGTTTTAAAAATACCCTCCATATATCATACTGAATTATTAAAATTTCATCGAAATTGTTTAAGCAGATATCGCCATCGGATATACAAACAAAATCAAATTAGTATTGATAGAATAGGATCAATTGATAGAAGCAACTCCCGTCATAAAAGACTAGTTTGTTTTATGAAAAATAAAAACTATCTATACTCCCAGGAATAGCTCCGATTGAAGCAGCAGTGCCCAATCAATTTGTTCTCGATAAATGCATTTTGATTAGTTCTTCAACTTGGTGCCAACCTAATGAAGTCATCTCAACTTAATTCCAACCTGTCAAAATTATTAATTTAGCTGCCAGTTAACAACTGTTTCGAAGAGGTACTCTCCCTAGATTATAGATCTATAATAACACATGATATGGACATTCCTATTATAATTAAGAGATTGGGAGAAGAAGAATATACATGCTAAAAGACGAACTTTAAACCCTTAAAAACCACCCTTAGGGCCGTTTGCACAGTATAAATTGCTAAACTCGATTAAGTTTGTGTATAATCGAGTTTAAGTTAATCCGAAAGTTTAAACTTGAATCGGTTTTCTCAGTGCATTTACTAATCCAGTTTAAGTTAAACTAGTTTAGCGTTAAGTTGGTAATAGAATGTCCTGATTTTTACAGGAAATTTGTTATTTGTTTACAAACCATCAGTAATTTGAGGTTATGTAGCTACTATTTTAGTATTTTCTTGTTCTTGTTCAAAATCCACAGAGTTGTAAGCTGTACGGTTCTAAAAGTGAAAAGCGATCAAGAAATTCTTTGAAAAATTATGTTTAGTTGGCACCAGAAAATATATTTCAGAATGTAAGATAAAAAAGTTATTTTGTTATGCTTGAATCTACTATGGTCTTCCTCGTTTATTAGAAATCTTTCGAAAGCAATATCTCATCTATGTGTTATTAAAAACATGTTTTCCAATCAAAGACCACTGTTAAAAATTGTCTTATTTCCTATCAAGTGGTTTATTCAATCAAAATAATAAATTGGCAGTTGCTGTACTCAAGCAAAACTGTTAGAAAAATTCTCTATCCCATAAATTTAAATTATTTGTTTTTTGCCCAATTTTTCTCAGTTTCAAAATTTCTTCGCAGTCATCTTTATCAATCGCATTAAAAACTTCTATCAATTCCTCCATTACAATTATTTTTACATTCAAATGATTCACTATAACCTAAATTAATAATAATTATCGTCTACAGAAGCATTATAAACAACCGTCAAAAATAATTTACTATAAGCTGTTTTCCCATCAAATCTTTACAGATGTCAAGTTAATCCAAATAATTTGGTTTAAACCTCCTGCTTTGGAGGTTTAAACTTTCCCAGAGTTTAAACTCAACACAGGGTTTAAACTGATACTGTAGAAACGGAATTTTAGTTTAAACCAAAAAAATCCAGATTTGGCTTTTAAGCTTTAGCTTGAACTTACACTATGCAAACGGCCCTTAGAGTTGAAATATCGCCAAAAGATTTCTTAGTGAGCACCTAGGACGTTTAAGGAAGCTATATTCCAAGTTTTGTTGCAATCCATCCAGTAGTTTTCCAGAAATCGTGATCAGTGAGATAAGAATTTTATAATTTTATAAGATAAGATACTAGCATTTTGATGCATTTTCTCAATAGAATCAGGTTCATTACAAATTATATCAGAGTTCAATTTTCAAACAACCTGTTATCAATCCTAAATGAAAAATCAAAGTCACTTTCCAATAAGTTCAATAATTCTTCCTTAATCATTTCCATATATTTTTCCTCTTTGTAAATTATATCTTCCTCATGTACTTGTGTAAAACTAGCATCACAACAAATATTTATTTCATTTAAAACAATATCATCACAAGTATTAAAATC
Organism: Nilaparvata lugens; assembly: GCF_014356525.2. NCBI lineage: Eukaryota > Metazoa > Arthropoda > Insecta > Hemiptera > Delphacidae > Nilaparvata > Nilaparvata lugens. The sequence continues at coordinate 118,954 of NC_052507.1, forward strand.
CTCACATGATGTATCATAAATAAAAGCTTTTTTAAAACTATTCTCAATTTCAAATTCATTTCTAAATTCCAATAGTTCTTCAAATTCTGGTTCAATAATATCATCTATTATACTTGCACCTGCCCAAATTTCCACTCATTTAAATACTGGCTTGATAATTCATATTTCTCAACATTTTAAACAATTCTACAATAGTCCTATTTGGTAACATTTGTCATACATGACATCAAAACCTATTCAATTTTGAAATATTATTATTTTTGTGAATTGGAAATCTGGTCGCGGATTTAATTATTAAATGTAATTGATAAAGCAAGAAGATCTCCAATGTACAAAGATGAAACATGTGTTTTATCGCGTTTCGTGAAGGCGATATAATGGTTTTTAGCTCCATGCTATACAAACAAGAGTGAGTTGACTTTTGGTCTGTGAATCAAGGCTGCATGTGTTTTTCACATGAATAGATTTTGAATTTTCCTTTCGAGGCCGTATTCCTTGAACCGGTTGTGAAGCTAGTTGTTGAGTTAAGGCATTGGTTACCTGAAGGATTCTGTCTTGAGAATTCAATTATAGGCTGTCGCAGTCCGGGCAGTTTAAACCTACATAATTGTATTTTCAGGATTTGAGTCTTGTAGGGAAGGCTGATGTTTTTGATTCATCAACTGGCAGTTTTTTTATATATTTTTTTCATTTAAAATCGGGAGTGCTTTAACCGGACCTTGAGGATTCAGGCCAAGAGACAATTTTTCGGTAAAGTAAGATAATAGTTAATTGTACATTTTTTATTTTTCAGACCCATAATTGTAAAAATAATAATTTTGTTTTTATTATCAAAAAACTGAACGACCACAGATCAGCTAAGCGAGTAGCCCTTAAATTATTATCTGATTATTATAATCAGAATTTTGATTGTTGATTATAGTTGTAATCTTTCCTTTATCTCAATTGCATTTGTTTTCCGTTTCGCACCGTTTCATATTGGAATATTCGTAGTAAATAAATAATTTTTGATGTTAAATAAAAACCTAGAGCTATAGTTTATCTTTTTCTTCCCACCATATACAATCACACATTATAATTCTTTCAAATATATTTGAAGACAAACCTCTTAAGATTATCCTGATAATCCGTGATTCAAGCATAATTATTTGAATCTATTTTTCTACATAGAGATAAAACTCGTGCTACAAAATCTCTGCCATCTTCTTCGAATTCCATGCTACAAGTATCCAGTTTTTTTTCTAGTTTCCACAATTTGAGAGGACATCAAAAGAAATTAATCAATTTCTCTTTCACTGGATTATATACAACATTTTTCTGTCGAGTCAAATCGTCCTCAATAACGTCAAAATGTTTCTCAGCACTTTCTTTCAAACAAAACCGCAAATGTAATAAATTATCCTTTTCATCCCAACCATTGGCTAAGGCAACCTTTTCAAAATAGATGAAAAAATCATCAATGTCAAATTCTTCATCTTTTCCATCAAAAAATTTTGGTAATAGTAAAGGTATAAGTTTTTTCAATTGTAATCTGTTCCAATCCAATTCTATTCAATAATAAATTCCCAATCGATATGGTTTCAATAATCATAAATTCTCCATATCTTAAAATCTCTTCAATAAGCATTTATAATAAATCTTGCTATCTTACAAAATCTTCAATTACCATAGCTTTACAATTTAAAATCTCAAAATCAATTGTAAATCTTTCCAATATCGTGAATTTCAAAATCTGTTCAATTATAATCATTATTCTCAATCCGTTTAAATCCGTTATTAGTAATCCCTTTTGTAATAGGCAATGATAGCATTATTGTTCCAAAATATTCCAATTCATTAAATCCTCGAGATTCATCCTACTAATTGTTTCTACAGCCCCATAAGGTTTAAACTCACTATTTGACCCATAATAAACTTCACTGAACTAAAAACATATATTTAATAATGAAAAATGCGACCACAAAAATTGATTCTTCACTGGGGTAACCGAAAAAGTCAAAATTTTAAAAGCTTGATCAAAAACCCTTGAGCCTCCACCAATTATGTAAGCAAGGCGCCTCCACCAATTATGTAAGCAAGATGTGACACTTGCACTAAATATGTAAAGGGGAATGAAAAATGATAACAAAAAGAGAACAGAATAATGGCCGGGACACACATATCCGCGCCGCAGCACGGCCGAGTGACGGACCACAGTAGCACTAGAGAACTGAGCAGTACACGGCTGTCGCACGGATATGTGTGTTCTCCTACCATCATCACCGTGTCGCGGACGTAGCTCGGCCCTACCTCGGTGCGGTTATATGTGTCCCGAGATTAACTAGCACTTTAATCAATTGGTACTTTCGGTTAAATATGATAATTTTGGCTATTCAAAAGATAAAATATAAATATATAAACAAACACAATATTAAAATGAAATGAATTGGGAAGCTACTTGCTTGCTGCTAATGATTCAATCTTTGTGGTTATGAAAAAAAAAAATCTTATCCAGTAAACACCTACCTTTCAAAAATGGCTTCCCCCCGCTTTTAACCTAACTTTTTTAGTAAATTTAATAGCAAATCCATTGACACCTTATTTCTTCATTGAGATTGATGTTTGGTATGAAAGTTCAACATTCAATTACAACATTGAACATTCTTCATCGAAGAGATATGATTAATATTAAGTAGTACTCTTTAAGAAATAACTCTATGATGATAAAGAGAGAGGAAATGAACCATTGTCTTGGCTGTTACACACATTACTTATTAATAATTCATTCGTTCATTTTGTTTCGCTTTAACAAAAACTGCTGCTCAGTAACTTGTAACATTTTTTTCAGATTTTAACCTTGATGAATCTAAACGTAGGTTTGGATGTGAACCTTCTAGTTCAAGACCAACCACATCCAATCAGTCAATGTTCAAAGAGATTCTACACTCGAAAATGCAAAACAAAGATCGTACGTATATTCTGTCATATTATAGTTATGGTTTTGTATGTTTGTTCTTTAGATTGTTTGCTAGTTACTTTCAAAATTTATATTTTCTTAGCTTGTAAGAGAATCAGAAGTTATTAAAAAATTAATGTTGTTTTTATTGTAGTTTTCTGGATGATTTGGTGGAAAGTATCTAGTGTAAGTATGATCAGGACCCTATCTATCTACCTTTACCAGGTCCTGGTATTATAGAAGAAATTGAAATTCTCAAGTATCTTTTTGAAATGTCTATTAATTTCACATGTTTCGACTATTTTTAGTTGTCATTTTCAACTGTGAATGAGAAAATAAACAACAATGAATTAATTCTATTTTATGCTTATATTTATGTTAATATTGATTGATTATCCGTATGATTATTTTTAGTTTTCAGACTAAATTTTTTTTAATCGGGTTTTTCAAGTAAAATTTAATTTCAGGCTCTGAAATCAAGAAATTAGTCACAAAAAACAGCTTTTGATGAACATTTACTAGGGTTAAATCACAATTGACCGAGCAAAGTGAGGTCCAAGATTCAAGTCGACGGTTTTGCATTTCTCTCTAATGTATGTTTTTAACTATGTTCTACATTTACAGCGAAACGCGTCCATAGATTTTCATTAAATTTGGCAGGTATGTTCCTATTTGAATTGCTAGTCGACGTATATATAAGGTTTTATTGAAATTTTGAAATTTAAGGATAATAATAAGAAACGTGAATTCATTCCATAGTCCAATATTACCTTGAAAACCCATTTTTTTCAAGTTTAAGACGAAGTCGAGAATTTGAAGCGTTTGAGAGCCGGCAAAACATTTCAGCCAACACTACAAAAACAAACTGAGAACTTTACAAATTGTAAACTCAACGAAATTAACACATAGAAAACTGAAAATTTGACGTTCTGAATACTTGACCTATTGAAAACCACATCAACCTTATCAACTTCTGATTAACAGTTAACCTATGACTCCTTGATTGAAGGTACAGACTTGGGAATGGTATCAATCTCTTTATAATAATGTGTAGAAAGAGATTATCCATGATGGTAATCTCAAAAATGTTTGTCATCATAAAAAAACAAGATGGCTGCAAAAATATGCCGATTTTTAAGAAATTGACCGCAATTCTAATAATGTCGTGGATATCGGATCAGTTCAGCCATGTGGGAGCTCCAAAATAATCATACTACAATATCCGAAAGATTTATCTAATTCCAACAACTTCTACTATGGTTAATATAGATGTCAACTAGATGTCATTTTGAAGCTTGGAAATATACTAAAATATAAACTTTGAATTCTTTGTTGCCTAGAGGACTGGTACATAGAAATTTCAGTCTGTTTCCACTGTTCCGATGAAGTTAAATTCTCTTTCTGCCTGGCATTCATTTGTATCACCTTTTAACTTATAGCTCAGCAAGCACAAATGAGCAGCTTATTTTATAATTCTCGTATTTTGACAGTAGGCTTATAACTGCAGTGCTCTCAATAATGAAGAATTTGAAAATGATTAGAGCTTACACAAGACAATCATCCCGTTGTTCTCAAGATTATTGTTTGTGCTTAGGCCTAATGATTTTTAGAAATTATTGCTGAGGAAATCGAATTTCTTCAATATTTAGCATTTTCTCAATTGATTGACAATCGGGAGTATTGAGTATCGGATTGACATTGAATTATGATCAAGCTAGACTATATAGCAAGATTTGTGAAAATTGATCAGCTATCAACAACTTTCAAAACGTTTGAGGCTTGCAAGATTGTCAGAAATCATAATCTAATTTGTTAGGCAACAAAGAATTCAAAGTTTCTATCTACTGCAGAAGGAAAATTCATAAGAATTTTGGTGATTAATGATGTGTTAGAGAATTTATTAAATTTGTTCCGCTTCGAACTATATTATTTTATTTTATGTGATATTATCAGATTAGCTCATTTACTTTAGATTACCAGTTTACCAGAGATTTATAATGGTGTAACAACCGCAGTTTGGCTTTCGGCCCAACCACTCCACAATAGATGCAGTTTAGAAAGTTGTTGATTTGGTATTGGATGGTTTCGAACAAAAGCTTACTATGGGATCTGTCATGATAGATTTGGGTAAAACCTTTGAGTGTGTTTCGCACTCAATTCTAGGTACTAAGTTAGAAAAGTATGGAGTTGTTGACAAGGAGCTAAGGCATATTCAAACATATTTGAATGGTAGAAAACAGATGGTCAGCTGTGACTATATGAATTCGACATTTCTGGAAGTGAAAGTAGAAGTCCCACGGAGATCCGTACTTGGACCTTTTCAATTTTTAGTATTTATTAATAATTTCAGCTTCAATAATTCTGTATTCTCTGTATTGTATGCAGACGACACAACCATGGTTCACTCAGATGTTGACTTGAAAAGTGTTGGAAATAAACTTGATAGGGCCTTAGAAGGCCCTGGGGAAGCCTGTGAAGGAGTAGTGGGCGGAGAATTAAGTTTAGAGAATTGCAAATGAAAGGGAAGGTATCAGTAGTCAATAGTCAGACGCACCCACTCCCGCGAGAACTACTCACGGTCATTCGCTCTTACACTGTTGCCAAATCTCCGGTTGCCATTTGTACGGTAGAACCGTTTTTGTATATTTCTGGAAAAATATACATGGGTAATGACAGCCCTATCTGACGGTAGAACGCTGAACTAGAATTTATACATTTCATACATCTTCCCAACTTATGGCAACCAGAAAAAAAAATTTTATCATTTTTTATTGACGTCCATTTACTTTGAATACCCTTATAATCGATTTTATCGGGTTCTTTGAACCTTGAAGATTACTGAATAATTTTGTTTAGGCGTTTTTGAAATTCGGGAGATGAGTTATAATGGAAAAACAAGTGGCAGCCGTATATGGCTGCAATAAGTAGGGGCTGCCACTTGTAATGGCGAAATTAGCATTATCTGATGCCACTTGTTGAGGAAGATGTACATATATATATATATATATATATATATATATATATATATATATATATATATTAGAATTTAATTCTGAAAAGAATTATGTAAGCTGTGTAAACTAAATTTTGATAAAAGTTGAATAAAATGTATTCTTATGTAGTATATTACACCACAAAAATTTGCTGTTTTATGAGGAGAGAACTAAAAATAACTTATAAGTTGTAGTTCATTGCAAATAAAATATTCGGTTTTTTATGAAAAGTTTTTTTTATATGAATAAATTAGCATATCTAAATGACATTAAACTTATACTGTACCAAAGACTAATAGATTATGCCATTAAGCCTGGGAGGAACCTCGAACTGAAGTAGATGAGCTCCTATGATTCCTGCCCAAATGTTTACTGAAAACTGATGTTGTGGAAGATTAGGATTGATGGCATGAGGATTCTCAGCTGCCCAAATATGTTGGTTGTGGACGTTAACGATAGCTGTTCCTGTAAAGTGTGCCTCGTTGGTAAAGAAAACGGTTAAAAAGTTTGGGTGAACAAGTTTTACTAAAAACCATCAGCAAATACCAGCACGGGGAATACAGTCTCGTGGCAATAGAGTATGAACTTTCTGGAGGTAGTATGGATGTAATTGTTGCTATTTTAGTATCATCCAAATAATAGATTGATTGACATTAAACCGCACTGACAATTCTCTCGAGCTCTTCTCTGAATGTTCATGAATGTCATTGAGAACTTGTTCTTCTAACTCAACAGTCATAGTAGATCGGGGTCTGCCTGCATAAATGTGCTCTTGGGATATCAAAGAACATGTTTCAGACAGATCTTGATGAATAGTGGCAGAAAACCTTGAACTTGGACATACTCGGTTAGGAAAGTTCTCTTGATACAAACGTCTTGCTTCAGTACTATTACAGTGTCCCATTTCATACATTGAATGCATGCATGTCAGCTAATTCGGAGTATGAATAATGTCTAATATTACCTGCCATTTTTTTCAAAATAAGTTAACACTTAACACAAAAGCAAAGTGGAATGGTTACAAATAACTGGTTAATAGATTAAACAAAAAACACAGCGCGGTTACAGTAGGCCTAACTTACAGTTTGTTTTTTTTTTTTCAACAGTGAGCTAAAATATTTCTGGAAATAATTTTCAGCTGATAATTTCTTTTAAATATTTTCTCATTCAAAACATGATAAATCAGCTGTTTTGGAACAGCTGTTATTAAAATCCATGTTTTATTTGCAATCAGCTTCAACAAATCAGTTATTAGTTCTCTCCCCATAAAATAGCAAATTTTTGTGGTGTAATATACTACATAAGAATACATTTTATTCAACTTTTATCAAAATTCAGTTTACACAGCTTACATAATTCTTTTCAGAATTAAATTCTCTACAATTTTTATTGCGAAAAGTTATTTGTTTACTGGTCATTAAAGAAAGTTATTGGGCATCAAACGTAGAAGTCTGTGTTTTTCTACTTAGATTTTTTGCATATTTCAACTTTTTTCTCAAAAACTACTCACACTACAGCTTCCAGACTAGTTTTATTCAATTTTTCAGATATTTTTCCATATGAATCAAGCATAAGTTTTTCAAAAACTAGTCCCCAAACAATTCAGCATCGGTGTATTTCACCAGAGGAACTGAATTCCGGGCGAAATCTTTCACTCTGTATAGCTCGCTAATGAAGCGTTTATGGATATATGTTTATGAGAACTTTTTTTCTTATTTTCACCTCTACTATCACGTATTGAATTATTTTACCATAATTATGAATCACCCTGTATATATAGAGTATGGAGGAATTCCTTTTCTTTTCATATAATACTTAAAATGCAAAATTTCAAAAAACCTCGTATATACATCGACGCGCGGTTGAAAAAGGAATATTCCTGCCAAATCTCAACGCGTTTTGCCGTAATCGCGTTACATTCAGACAGACAAAAGCAAATCGAGTTGAAACATAGGCTGGCTACACACTGGTGTCGTAGACATGATGTCTACAACAAATCTCATGTCTGAGGCATGTCGCATATGAAACCAACCTGTGTTGTAAAATCAGAGCTTACTCACTGCTTGCGACAGATGTTCGAGGCATCGCCTGTGTATCGGACAGGTGTCGCACGGAACCGAGACATCACTCCGCGCATGCGTTCCAGCCACTGTCTACTGCCAGCACTGAGCACTCTTTGTCACTGCTCATGCTCAGTCTGTAATACAGCTTTGTAGTTTGTAACAACCGAAAATAACGAGACATGCGACAAGCGACAGAGACATGCGAAAGACATGCATGCCTCATGAAATTTGATAAGACACGACGCGTGTCTTGCAACACCAGTGTGTAGCCCGTCATAGACCTCACTACGTTCGGTCAACTATTATTGCAGGTACATGGTATAATTATTATTTATTTTACATTACTTGGACCTTATAAATTGATGAAAGAAAGTGATGTTTTATCTGTAATCTATGTCAAAAGAAAACTATTGAATTCAAATATTGTATTTCAATTTATTTATATATTCTGGTGCTACAACCTAGTGTGCGTCACATCTCCCTTCAACTTCTGCCTTCATCTTAGTCTATTCCGCATTGATTGTTCCATCCCATCCACTTGAATAATTAATATAATGTAATGTATTGATGTATAATTCCACATAAATAACATCCATTAGGAAGTATGATGTTAAGGAATGGATGATTGATTGTTTTTTTATTATGTGCAATTGGTCTGTCTAGACCTAGCACAAAATAGAAAAATAATCAATCATCCAGCCCTTAACATCATATTACCCAATGCATATAATTTATGTGGCATTATACAGAACTAGAAATGATTTGAAGTGTTTAGTCTCTCTGATACAATAATATTTTTAACACCTTTCACCTTCAATGAGCACAAAAGTATGTTTGTTGTAAATTTCAGGTGTACCAGGTGTTTCAGGCCAGTCATCAAGTGCACAGAGCTCTGACATTGCACAAGGCAGGCGTGCTCGGTCTGAGTCTGAGTCTGATTCAGATGCTGAAGTCAAGGACTCCTCTCATCGAGAGGATGCCGTTGCTGAACGCACTCCAATAACAGATTGGAGGATTAAAACTCATAAAAAAAATGGAAAGGTGGAACTTCTCGGCTGTTACTTGTTAGTACTGCACCATTTTCATTAGAATATTGTAGTCTGCATGAACATTGAATGAATTATTATTACTTATTAACTTATTATTAATTAATGATTTACAATGATTTACTATGCCACTGTAGAAAGTAGATTGTCATATGGAGTGGTGGCTTGGGGAGGTACTTATTTTTCTATTATCAATCCTTTAATAGTGGGACAAAAGCACATTGTCAAAGTAATGAATAAAAAACCTATGATACATTCGTCTTTGGCTATATTTAGAAGCTGGAATTTGCTCCCTCTCAGATACCTATATTTTTTTAAACTATTCTAAGATTTGGAAGAGAAAGAGAAACAGATTTAGAAATAGAGCAGGGCAGGAGACAGGACTTGAGATCAGGGAACATGCTAATACCTCCGCGACCATATAAGGAAATATTCCGAAGATTTTACTTGTATGTAGCCCACCGAACATTCAACAACTTGCTGGTAGAATTGAAGCAAATCAATAATAAAAAGCATTTTAAAAATGAAGAAGAAGCTTGGCTTCTATTACAAAATGATGTTGAGAGTTTATTTTCAAGAGTTGAATAGATATGAATTTGCGAGTTTCATTTGATGAATGTCTTCTTTCTCTCTTGGAAAATGTGTGAAGATAATAATAAAGGCAACCACAATTGCCTTTGACTTTGTCTCGTTCACCTTTAGCCCATTCAAGCCCATTACTAGCCCAATCAAAAAAATTCTAATTCAAAAAGTTCTAATTCGTCATTGATTACCTCTACTGTCGTGTTGAAATCCTTTTTACTACAGTGTTTATAGATTTGCAGGTCATCTGCATATAGATTATATTTGGTGGTTAGTAGAGAACTAGTCACGTCGTTTATGTATATGCTGAACAGCAGAGGACCCAAGACCGACCCCTGAGGCACCCCTCTATCCACAGTGCGCCACTGTGAAGAGACACCCTCCACTCTCACACTCTGACACCGACCCTGCAAGTAAGACCTTACCCTAAAATAAATAAACCTATGATTTAGGACATCATCAACCACACAAAATGGGGAAATAATTAACCATTAATTCAAAACGTTATTAACTACACAAAATGAAAAAAGTTACTTGTAATTTAGAGCGTCATTAACATCACAAAATGGAAAGATAAATTAACTATTAATTTAGAACATCATTAAATACACAAAATGGGAAAATAAATAAATAAACCTATGATTTAGGACGTCATGAACCATACAAAAAATGAAAAAAATAAATTAGCTTGTTAACTGTCAGGGGTTGGATTTACAATAAATTTCTCATTTCTTAAGACATTGAAAATTATATCTAGCTCAAAAGCATTGAAAACAAAACCGACTTTCACCGAAAAAACTTTTATCTAGAGATGAGGTATTTCTTGACCTCACTAGTTACTTTAACAGCTCTCTGGAAGACAGCCTAGGCCTTTGCTGGAGGCAAATAAGAACAAATTTAGTGTCGAAAATATAGAAAATACAAATAAAACTCTACTCCTCTCACAACAATACAAAAGAGAAGGTGATTATGATTTTAAACAGGACAACCTTGAGGAGGATGGATGGAAAGACTATTAAGCATCAGTTACAAATATTCAAATACTCAAATCTAAAAGGATAATAAATTATAAATGAACTTAGTTTATCTATGGTTATATTAACGATGTGCTAACATTGAATACGCTTGACTATTAATCAGTTACTTAATCGCTGTGTCTCAGGGTTTCGAGTAGGCAGAAGGCCTCCTCCAATAGGGCTTTTAAAACTTGAAAAATATTTGAAAGATTTTAAATTAAATTTGGAAGAGGAAATTACAATGATTAAACTGGACTGGTCAAAATGAAACAATGGGTGGCTCAAGCTTAATAATGAATTAGGGACCTACCAGCCACAATGTACACCCTCACAGTTGTCCACTCCATCCTCCCGTGGTCGCTGCTTCTTGGTCTAGATGCAACCTGAACTACCTTTCTTGACTTTTCACTGCATTCAATAACACAGCTGACAGAATACTGGAAACTAATAATTTAAAATAAAAGATCACAAGTTTCTCTGTAATTTTATTCTTGGAGATGGAAATAATTTCTTTTATTGATTTATTCAGGTATTGGATGGGGGTGATTGGCGTGGAGAGCCTCTCCACCTTCCAGGCACCTCGGAGGACTAATAATCACCTCGAAAGCTTCCACGCTAGGATGTTGGCTGCATTCGGCGTCAACCTGGATGTGTGGAGTTTTATACGTAAGTAGCTGCAATGATACATTAAAATTGCATTATAAGATATTTTACTTCCAACATATAAAGCTGCGTACACATTTACGCGCTTCCAACCCGCACCGAGCACGCTCCGCCCTCGTTCCTCCATCGAACCACAGTCGCTCCGCCCACGCACCCATCATGAACGTTACGGAAGATGTTAGATCTTCTCGCGTTCCCCGGTCGAACCACTGTTGCTCCCCGGTCGATCATCAATCGCTCTGTTGGAGTGACGTTCGGTTGCGGAGCAGAGCGAAAGTCTGTACGCACCTTTAAGCCTACTGGCTGTCATGATATGAAATTAACTCTACCACACATAATGAATGAGTAAAATTAAAAATTGTTTATGAAATTAAAACTTTATTTATATGTCACGCTACCTTCCTATTCAGAATACATTCTACGGAGGTTACTTTTTCACATTCCTATTGGCCATTGATGAATATCCGAAATATTTTAGAAGTTACTTACACTCTTACTCTTAAACACAGTTGCTGAAATGGTTGTGACATTTGTCATACCAGTGGATTAGCCTGCCAAGAAGTCCTCTCCATAAAATATGCCACCAGATTAGTTTAAGTGGGCTGAGATGTTGTTTTGGAGCTCAAGTTATTATATAAATGATTATTTATTGATTTTTTAGTCATTCATACAACAAGCACATTATCAAAATGATAGGGAGAGGAAAAAATAAAGTAACCTTGTGCTATTCCTCTCCCAAATGTAGATAGCACATACTGTAGTCCGAAATAGGTTAGGTCTTGTAGTTCTTCAATTCACAAAATTTCCAGTCCTCAAGTATTTTCACAAAGGAGATTTTCAAATTTAGATGCTTCAAAACTGGACATAGAAGATATATTTCACATTATTATAACTAGAATAGGAAATATTTACATATTAAGAATATAAATTTAAAGTTACCGAAAAACAAACGGTTCTTGTTTTTTTTCCAGGAAAATTGAGAGAAGTTGAGAGATCATCATTTGATGATTTACAACGTATAGACAGAGACGATCCGCAACGAGTGCGTAGGGCTCGAAGTGACAACAACGCCAACTCTGATGCAATCAGGATGGCGCTGCGGCGATTAACGCGCCAGGAAATTACACTAATAAATTTCCTGACGACGGTGAGCCATTGTGCTGACAACCTGATAGAACGGGGATTTGTCCAACAGCACAATGGCCTCCAGGAAGCGGTCGTCGTTGACGAGGAAATAATTGAGTGGATGTTGCCAGTGGCAGGAGAGGAGGTGGTGGTGGCAGCAGAAAATGTAAGGCCACCTGCCCGACGCCGCCGAAGAAGACAGCAGGGAGTCCTGCAGCGTCCCATCGAGGCCCAGCAGCAGCCACATGCAGCCCCACGGTTGAGCAATTGCGTGATTTGTTTGAACAATGAATGTACGCACATTGCTCTTCCGTGTGGGCACATTTGCATGTGCGAGGAATGTGCCGAGCAAAATCTATTGCACATGAACGGGCAGCCCCGTTGCCCACTATGCAACATACATTGTACACACTATCAGAGGGTGTACTTAAATTTTCAGTAAGCAGCAATAAGCAGGTAGGCTCAACTCACACTTAGGCGAGTCAGGTCGAGAAGAGTCTCGACTCTAGTCGAGAGCATGTGTTTCTAAATGGCGACACTCAGACCAGTCGATTCCAGTCTCCGCGATTGTCACCATTTGAAAACAAAACGAGTCTCTTCTCGGCCTGAATCGCGTAAGTGTGACTTGAGCCTAAGAGTCATCAAGGAAAAATAATTATTGTAATGTAAAGAATATAATACAGGCTGTGTGAAAAGTCCGAGAACGGCTTAATATCTCATACACAAAAAATGTGATTTGACGGTGGGTGTGATTGGTTCCTATACTCTTTCTTCCCTTTCTGCTTTGAATATTATTGATTAATAATGTGAATATCTTCGAAACGGTTTGAGATGTCGATATGCGGTTTTCGCAATTTTTTTCTTGAAATTCCGTCTTGAAATCATATATTGCATGATCACCTTCCTTTAAAAAAAATATGGCGGACCAGATTTTTGAAATCATAGTTAAGTAGTATTTTCAATATGAGTAGGATCCACAATCACACCCACAGTCAAATTACCTTTGTGTATAAGATATTAAGCCGTTCTCGGACTTTTCACCCACTCTGTATAATGTGCTATATAAATGATAATCAAGCCTCAAATTTTGACATTCAATAACTTTTTTATGTGTGCACCGAATTTGATGATTTTTATAGTTGTATTCGTTATGTTCAGGACCAGGTTTATGGCCTATCAAATTTATAATCCGACTTCTGGACTCTTCCCTACGGTCCTTCAAAGTCTACATGTAATCTGTATGGTAGAAGATTTGTAAGCTGGCCATACACAGAAATAAAAATCACCTGTTATAATCATTGCGTCATACAGCAGCCGTCAGTAGATAGTAGACAAGAGTGTGTGCTGCTCCATAACCGCCCATGTATTTCATGCTATAGTGAGGTCCACGTTATAATGGCAGTGTGTGATTTGCAATGGAGTTGCTATCCTTGTCTATCGTTCAACAAAACAGATGGCGCTATCTCTTTCACGCATTGCGATGTTGCCACATCGTTTATCAACAATGTAGAAATTCAACTACCTAATTGACAAAATATTTTATCTCAATCATGAATATTTATTATTAGGCTACATCTTAAAAAAATATATTTTCTTGGCCAATAAAATAACTATTTTCAACAATAATTAACAGTTAAATTCATCAGATATACCAGTATCAGCTGTTTGGGTGGCAAGGCTGAGATCTGGCAACCCTTTTCTCCTATCTTCCTACACTGCCAATATAACGTGGAACCCACTATAAACGCCCCGACTAAAAACAAAAAGATCTGGTGTGGCGCACTCACACAACTTTCCTTGCCGTTATGAAAATTGATCACCTGACGCTAGTGTTCAAGTGTACGATTCAAAGATCTGAGCCAGCTGGTGACAGGACAATAACGCTGGAGACACACGAGGACTGTTATCTCTTCATAGTGAATGATTTAATAGAATCTACAGTTTCAATTTCAATTTCAATTCAATTTTATTTCCACATGAAATTACAATTTTGTAAATATAGTTAAGTTACAATAAAGCAATAAATATAAAGATAAATTACTTTAATATTTTATTTAAACTTGTAACGTTATTGAAAAGTGGAATCCCCCAAGAAGACTATACATCTGTGAATGGGGGAGAGTTCCTATGAGCAAGAATATAACAAAAAGTAAATTAAGTTTGAAATAGTTATAAGCAAAATAATATACATTCATAATACTAAGTTAACCTAACATATATGCTAGTATGATAGAGTGCAATCTACAGACTATTGCACTTCCCTACCACTGTTTTTGTGACCATTTGTGCAGAGTGCTTAAATGGAAAGAAAGAGCTAAAAAAAAAAAAGAGCAAGAGGACTCAAGACTGTGACAATTTATTTATTAAATTGTAGAGATTTAAGAAGCATAGGAATGAAGTAAGCCCTCGGTTCCAGCCCAACCTATGCCAATCAACCATTTAAACAGCTTCCTTTTATACACCACATCGCTGCAGCTCTCAGCCTCCCTGATATCATTGGGCAAATTTCTATAGACGATTTGTGCTAGATAGTGAGGAGACCTAAGTTCTATTCCGTGATATAATTGAGGTGTTGAATATCCATGGTTATTTCTGTGTCGAGTTTGATAGTTATGTTGAATATTGCTGAGTAGTTCTATTTTGTGTTTCCTGATATATGTGAGAAGTGTTTTAATATACAGTTGTCTTAAGTTGAGCACAGGGAAGTCCGAGAACAACAGCGACGTGGGATATCTGGGTTCTTTTTTAAGAATTTTTTTATAATGGTGCGCTGGGTAACCGAGAGAGGCTCCAGGCTAGCAGATGACACCCCTCCCCAGACAATGATACCATACTGTAACACTGACTGTGCATAAGCATGGTATACTCTTTTACTTAATCTGGTATCAAGTACTTGGCTCAACTGAGATAGACCATACAGCATCCGTCGTAGCCTTTGCTTGACACACTGCATATGTGGTGCCCAACTCAGCTGATGGTCAAAAATGACCCCCAGATATTTATATTGATCCACTCTGTCAATTACCCCGCAAGCACATGATAAAGATCCAACATCCCCACATGAGTGCATTTTCACCTGTCTCAGCCCTGGGTCTGGTTGGTTTCTTGTAACAACTGGCAAGTACTTGGTTTTGCCAAGATTCACAGTGAGGTTATTATGGTCAAACCAGTTTTTTATTTTGGAAAGATCTTTAGTGGCATTTTCATAAACTTCTTCCCATTCCCTACCTGTAGAAATAACCACTGTATCGTCAGCAAATAGGAATATCCTGCTTGTAGTATTGAGCCGGGAAATATTATTAATATATATCAAGAACAGTACTGGACCCAGCGTACTACCTTGAATGACGCCATAGTCTACACCATTCCTATCACTGTCTTCACCATCAATCTGAACAAATTGTTGGCGTTCACAAAAATAACTTTTGAACCACTGGAGAGAAGTGTCCCTAACTCCAATAGCTTTAAGTTTATTAAGAAGCTTGTCTCTATCTACTGAATCAAACGCCTTAGCCAGGTCCAGGAATGTCATGATAACTTTATTTTTAATTTTAACTGACTCTATTATGTATTTGTTTACCTGAAATAATGCATCATTGGTGTTTTTATCTTTTTGGAAGCCGTATTGGTTATGTGCTAGAATGTTATTTTCTTTCAAATATTTCATTAACTGTATTTTAATGCATTTTTCAATGATCTTTGACAGAGTAGATAACAGAGAAATGGGTCTATAGTTTGTAGGTTCGTTTTTGGGTCCTGATTTGTGGATTGGAATGATCTTCGCTATTTTTAGGAACTGTCCTGTCTGAATGCTAAGATTCACTATGTGGTGTATTGGGTTTATTAGTGTATGAAGGCTGTCTTTAATTATCCGTGTTGGAATACAGTCGTACCCGGGAGCACTCCTGCCTTTGAGGCTATTAATTACATTTGATAATTCCTCTTTTGTCACCTCTTTCAATTTGAAGACAGCATCGACCACGTACTCTTGATCTCTGATCTCTGATTGCCCTACTGGATTCAAGGAGCTAGTGAGTATGGACCCAACTGATGTGAAATACTGATTAAAAGTATTCCCAATGTCCTTAATGTTAGGTTTTGAAGTAGGATCTCCTCTTTGGGCAAATGCGTCGATTGGGAATGAATGGGGTCCTTTGGCTTTTCCAGAGATTTCTTCTACTACCTTCCAGAACTTGTGTGGGTTATTTGAAACTTCATCGATTTTATTTTTATAGTAATTATGTTTTGCTTGTTTTATAGTCGAGTGTAGCATGTTTCTAAAACGAGTAAATTCAGTTTTCAAGGAAATACAATAATGTTGTCTATTAAGTTTTTTCTTAATTTATCGCGATGGCGTATGGAATTAATAAGTCCTCTAGTAATCCATGGTTTTATTTTTGTATGTTTAGCTGATATTTTAGTTTTTGTTGTCATTTGTTGAATAATATTCTGTGTAGTTTGTATAAATGAATTAGTTGCAAGATTGATATTATTTTCGTTTGTGACATGGTTCCAATTCTGCAAAGACAAAGTGTTTTTTACGCTATTCCAATCTATTTTCATGTAATAATTATCTCTATTGGGCGGTTTTTTGTTAGGTGTGAATAATTTCATGCACACGGCGTAGTGGTCGGTAATTGAGGTTTGTACTATAGTTGTAGCTGCTTCGTACAAGGGTGGTAACTTAACAAAGTAGTGGTCGATGCATGTATTACTAGCTGGCCTAGTAACCTTGTCGACACAGCAAGCGAGCCCCGCATCGTTCAACACATCCAAGTTGCCAACAGTTTGGAATTGAATAATCACATTTTCTCGAAATTCGAGCTTATTTCCTATTTAAGTAATTTTGCAGTTGCAAAATTATCTATATAAATAAAATGCCGCATCGCGCCTCCTGAGGTGTGTATCCAGATAAAGTTTGTCATGAGATGCATTAAACTATTTGGCGTTACGAAGTTCGCCTGGCCAGCTAGTGTAGCCTATAATATAATTTAAAAAGGTTGTTAATTTTGCAGAAAATAGCTGTAAGGATGATTTCCCATGTTCATAGCCAGGCATCCACTTTTTAAGCAATTGAAAATATTGACTTTGCCTGATGTTTATGCGTTTGAACATCTTTTATAAGGAAAACCTGTCTTGTATTACAGTTAATAGCTCTGATCATACTGATTATACTAGGCATGCATCAACACAAGGGTTTTACACTTTTTTCTCTTCATTTTATGTTGTGTTAAATTTTCTAGTTTTTCGAAATTTGATTTAAACCTGACTATGACAATGAATAGGCCCCGTTTCGGAAAGCCAATTTTCCGACTTCAGCTGTTTCAAGTCTAGAACTCAGCTAAATCCCGAGCCACAGAATACAATATTTTGTATTCTGTGCCAGAGCTCGGAAACCGGCTCAATATGAGTTAATCAGTTAAATTATTATTATACATTAAATGGACTTATAAATTAGGCTCTTCAATAAGTTACGGTACCAAATGTTTCAAGAAATTGTGATATTGTCTGTTTTGAGAGAAATATGAAAGCTTTACTTGTTGACGTTTCACCATATTAATAAGAATGAATTGTTAATGAATATATGATATTATTTGTTTAGCTAATGCTGTTATTTACTTTACTTGTTTGTATTTGACTGTGTTGTGCATTTTTGTAATGTTATAACAATAAAATGAATTTAAGTAGTCTGTCTACAATAAGTTTGTGATCTGTGGCTATTTAAATCCTTGCTTAAAGTAAAGTTAATCATGCTATAATATTTTTGAAGATATGAGTGATGAAGAAAATATTTTAATGTTGAACCATAATGATATTACTATCGTATTTCATAAAACTTTAAAGTAAAAAAAAAACCAATCACATTCTTTGATGTGGTGACGTCCGTTTCGTGCTGGTATTGCAGCAGAATTGTTAATGTGCAATACCAGCATGAAACGGACGTCGCCACATCAAAGAATGTGAGGGTTTTTTAAGTTTAAAGTTTTATGAAATACGATAGTAATATCATTATGGCTCAACATTAAAATATTTTCTTCATCATAATTATAGTGGAAACAAGATGGATAACCAACAACATAATGATATGATATCATTTTATATAAATATGATTTTAATAGTTATTTACAATATATAATTGTAAATATGGTTATGTAATGATAAAGTGAAAATTCCATGAGGTGATCAATGTGTATTTTGATCAGCAACAGAAATTAGCATACCGCAGTAGCCTACATAATCAAAATTCCAGTAGGTGAATAAAATACGCAATATATCGTCAAAATCAAATCAAATGTATTTATTCATTTAAAATACTATGAAATTTACATAAAATAAATACATATGAATAGGCTCCCCGCTTGGATGACAGGTCCGTGTGCGGGGGGAGTCGCATAAAGCAATCTATATTCATTTCATAATAATTATGTATCACATCATTCTAATATGGAGAAAATAAATCAATTTTATATACGGTAGGTAATTGACAAAATATAATACGTAAATTAAAATTTTAAAAATAAAATATATATACTTAAGTGAAAGTTTGGGTTGATTTTGATGAAAAACGCTTTATTGAGAATTTTATCCGACAGCAATCAGGGGTTTATGATAATTAATTTATTACCAAATACAAGAAATATTTTTATAAATAAAACAATTAATTTTATAAATTAAAGCAAACGAGAAAAAGAAATTAAAAGAAAAATGGAAAATTTGGAAAAAAGAGAACCAAAAATGGAAGATCTAACTTTTTGAATGTAGGGCGAAAAAAGTAGAGCATCCGCCGCTTCAGTCCCGATGCTAAGGAGCCACACACCAACCCTCCGCCTGTAAACAGCGACAGTGCAGCGCTCACTTGGTGTGAATACAAGGAATATATTATTCTTATTATTTATTTTTCATTGTTTCTAAGTGAGGACCTTGAGTTTAACAACTTTTATATTATTTTAAATTTATTTCCTACAGACTAAGAAAACGCCAGATTTTTCTCCCAAAATTGGTCATTAACAAAAATATACAAGAAATATTAACAATTGTACTTTTCTAATATTGATAAATTCACTTTCCAGTTATCGTGAAACTATTTAAAACACTACAAAGTTTAAGATGACCATCAATGTTTGAAAAAATTCTTAAATGTTATTTAAGAAAAAACTTATGGCTTCTTCTAGACCACCGCGCCAGTAGTAGTGTCTAAAAAAGGCTACTGGTAGTTTATTAGTCCTAATACAGGCTGTGTACTAGGGTGAAGTGTTAGATAACTAGGCACAGTGGCCAAACATAGGCTAGTTGGCTCAACAAAACGTACAGATGTTGCCCCGAAATTGACAATTTGGTCAATAAATAGGCCTACCATTGGCAATCATGAGAGACAGTTAGGCAAAATTCTAGCCGAGGAGCTACCGCTGTTATCTCAGTTGTTATTGAAGATATAGACTCAATTTTTTCAGGTGGAAGAGAAGGAAAAAATAAAGCGCGGTACGCGGTAGCCTATTTTGATACAATTCAATTCAATTTTTAGAAATAGGCTAGCTGTTTCAAAACTAACCTTGAGTAACGGCGACTTTCAATATCAATTACAATTCTATTACTTGAATAACTTTTGAATACAGTAGGCTACAAATAATTTATAATTCATGTAATATTGAATCCAATGATTTCACGAAGAAATCTATTTTCTGTGTTGAATAATTAGACAGCTATGATTTGAAGTTACAATCATGGCAAGAATGTGTAGGCTATTGCCACTATGTTGACCCTACGCAGCACCGTATGCCCGCCCATCATTGTATTAAAGCTACCATTAATAGTTTTTGTCATCACCAATACTAATCACTGTGATTAGACATTTTGATAAATATCAACATATTAGCATTTATAAGCAAAAACCTAACCTCCTAACATTTCCTTTTACCTTGTAAAGTAAAAGTAAATTCGTATGGCTCTTGTAGTTGGGGAGTCCCTTGAGGGAAGGTCCCACTGCCTAAATATATAATTTAAGCCGTCAATGGGCCTAACGACGGTCATACTTCAGCCGGGACCAACAATTTAACGTGCCCATCCGATAATACGGGTAAAAAGTCACATGAAAAATATCAACATATTGCCATTTATAAGAAAAACCTAACCTTTCCTTTACCGTTGTGAGAAGAGTCTTTGAAACTTTCTGCATAGGTACACTGTTAGGTGTTGATTACCAACTTTGTAATTGTGCTAGTTCTAATCTGGAATTCATCATTATTATTTAAACTGCAATTGAATAAAAGTATTTTTTCATTACAATTTTAATTAACTTAATGTGAATTGCAATAATAAGGTTTACCAACTGAGATCAATAAAGTTTTGAATCGTCGTTCCTTCAAAATAAGGTAAGTTTTGAAACAGCTACTTCTAATATTAAAATTTAATTAAGTTGTATCAAAATAGGATAGTTGACTTTATTTTCTCCTCCTCTTTCATTAAAAAAATTAACTGGATATCTTTAATAAATGAGACAACAGCGGTATCTGACCGGCTAGAATTTAGCCCAGGTTACAAGGATAAAACATTATTATTACTTATAATAAGTTACAAGTAAAAAATCTTCTAGCTATCAATGTATTTAAAAAGAACAATTAACTCATTTCCATAATAATACCAAAATTTCACTTACAGTTAAACCAGGAAATGTTGGTTGCTTGCTTATTATTACTGTAGCTGATGCTCAAATGATTTAAGATTAACTTATTCTTGTCAATAAATTGGTAAAATAATCTCGGAAAAGCGTATTCCTATCAATAAAGTCTGAGAAAACTGTTCAGAAAATAGAATAAGGTACTTTAGATTTAATTTTCAAATTCTAAACTAATCAAAAATGAGAATATTAGTTTAGGTTAGAAAATTATTCAATGCCGTCAAAATCTTGCTATAAGATTAGATAGTAATATATAGAATTATTAGAGACGAAGCTGGTAATAATAAATATTAAAGCAGTAGGTAGCGCTACAGTCGATGACGTCACTCAAAGTATCGTGCGCACAAAATGCCATCACGTGACCTTTATCTACTAGTGCGCACAGATTGTCAAGCGAACAGATTGTAAGTCGAACAGTTTGTGGAGCGAATAACTTGTACCACCCCTGTCGGATTTTGTTCCTTTGTATAGTGTTTTCTGTTTTATATTAATTTGTCAGATTTCGCACTATGCATTGTGTTCTTGTCCCAACTTGTCGCGTTAGTGCGCAAGTCACTTTGTCATCGGTCCACTTTTACTGTGTTTTCTGCAGTTCACGGATTACATCAGTTTTTTGTCATGCTACATTTGTACATTAATTTTATTGTACATTTTGGTATTATTTAATATTATTTTGAAGTATTTCCTACCGTGTCTAGACGTTTTTTACGCATATCTTTTTCATCGACGTTGCTATACGTAGTTTCTTACAACGCATTCGTGCATGCACTTTCCTGTTTCCTTCAGCCGCGTTTACACCGGAGTTTGAAACACGAGTTGCAAACAGAAGTTGCAAACATCTCTAAAAACGCGCATTTTTAGCCGAAACATTTCGCTGTTGCAAACAGTTTTTCAGTGTTTGCAACAGAAATTTTTGTTTCCACCTGAAGTCGGTAAAGATCAAAGGGAGTTGCAAACTTTTGTTTGCAACACTAGTTTCGGTCACTATGTGCTGTTGAAACACGAAACAGAAACATTTCCCCGCCATCCCCTACGCTGCCACCTCCACTCTCACTCACGTGATCACTCGAACCACCCTGTCTCGACTCAAGTGTCAGTAACCCTGTCTGGACAGGGTTATAATACTTTATAATACAAGCATTAGCGTCTAGTATCAGAGCAGCACACACTTCTGGTACAAATAAAGCGAAATACCAGTAGTAGATTTATTGCTTAAAATTATAAAAATATATTTGCCATAAAATACCCTAGGACCTTTTGGGGGCGAGAGCGGGGGGTTCTTAAACAGGTTCTGAGTGTTAACAACAATATTTTATATTATATTATTTAAAAATGGCTGTCAAAATAACAAATATAGGCTATGTATAGTCTACTTATAACGTATTACCTTTATGTTATCCTTCAGAAGATCTATTAAAGCCTCGCACACCTCAGGTACAAACAAAGATATGGTTGATTTTGATATCTTGAACAGGTAACTCAAGCTTGTGTATGAATGTCCGGTAGCTAAAAAACGCAAGGTTACGGCTAGTTTTTCCGTTACAGAAATAGCCTTTCGGTAATTCGTATCCATTTTCGAAATTTTGTGACCAATCATTAAAGTTATATATTCAAAATCCTCACTGGTCATTCTTACAAAGTTTTTAAAACTTCCATCCGTTCTCAGTTCACCTGATAGAGGGTCGACATCATCTCTATTTAAATCGTCCAACAGGTCGTTTCCACTGTACGTAGCTCTGGAATTCAGAGACGGCCTCACCCAGTATCGTCTCAGCCTACGTTGCTTTGACAACACGACACACGCCGCCGTGGCTAAAATGACATCCTCGACACTTGACATCCTCGGAAGGACTGATCCCAGGAACCAGAACATAGGCGAGTCATAATCAAGGTTGAAAACATTTTCATGAAACATGGAAATAAAACCATGAAATAAAAGTTGCAAACTTTTATTTGAAACTACTGTTTGCAACTGCTGTTTGCAATAAAAGTTTGCAACTTTTTGTTTGAAACTTCGGTGTAAACGCGGCTTTCTTCACACAAAAATGGCGTAGCATATCAACATAAACGTTTTCCAGTTCTTCGGTTTTTTGTCACCTTCAATTCAAAATTTTCAATTCTCAGTTTTAAATTCATGTTTATTCAATGTAGAATGTTTCTTCCAGTGCTTTGATAAAGTTTCAGTATTTTCGGTTCGTTAGTTTGTGAAATATCTTCAATCATCAGTATTTGGTATGTTCCAACACGTTTCATTCATCACGAGTGCTTCGAATTTTTATCTTCAATTTAAATTTATTCACTTCTCAGTGTGAGAACTCAAATCATTTTCATATTACTGATTATGAAAATCAAGTTTCCAGAACATTCAACATTCAGCAACAAGTTTATGATTGAACTGAACATGCATTTAGCGGTAGGCATTTTTGGTAGGGCTTGAGGCCCATTTTCGCATTCATCGTTTCATTGAAGTAATTCTGGTCTTGTGGGACATTATTACTGGTGTGTTGCTTGCATTCCAAGATCACACTCTCATCATTTCACGGTGCAGTCAGACGTTCTGCTCTGTATCCGTTTTGTTGGGTTAGTCAACTAGCTACCTAATCATTCATTGCTAGATTGCAGTATTAGCAATTTTCATGTCTACCCCGTAGATGGTGTATCAGTTTCAACCAGTTCTTTTAGTGATCTACGAACATTTGTTACATTTCATTCACCATGCCAAGCATTTGGATGGTTGTGTATTCAGACATTCACTATAGCATCAGTGTTGTGAATTTTGGCCGTCGCCAACTCAATTAACTTTGCATTTCATTCACCGTGCCTAACTTTTGGACGGTTCATTCAATTCAAATTCAGTGAATCTTCAGCTACGTTACTTTCAAGTTTATGTGTTGCATATCTCAACTGTTTCACACCGTCATTGTGTCAGTCTTGCCCGTATTGCACTGACAATAGTTAACCTGACATTACCCACTCATCGCTGTG
This sequence comes from Nilaparvata lugens, assembly GCF_014356525.2. Taxonomy (NCBI): domain Eukaryota; kingdom Metazoa; phylum Arthropoda; class Insecta; order Hemiptera; family Delphacidae; genus Nilaparvata; species Nilaparvata lugens. Next base: position 143,036 of record NC_052507.1, read on the forward strand.
TCGCCGCCGTTCCTGTGTCGTCACCACTGAGCCATCGCTGTTGGCTATCCTGATTCGTCACCATTCCAGTCCGGAGTCTGTCGCTCGGATTGATTCTTGTCCTGCTTGCGGGTCATCCAAGTCGCCGCTCTTCATGGCTCGCCGTCCAGTCCAGCTCCGGTAGCTCGCTCTGGTCCGCTCCATTTCGTGGGTCCATCCAGGTCTCCACCATCGTCCGGTATCATCGAGGGGGTCTCGATGTACTGCCCATCCAATTCAAGATTGGATCTCATGCTCTTCATGCATTTGATAAGTATTCTGTATCAATTTTGAATCATTATCAGCATTTTTCATTATTTGTTCAATTGCCTTGTTTGTTTAACTATTATTTGACCTTTTCAGGGTTTACTTGGAATTATTTATTCTAAAGTCGCGATTCCCATTTGTAGACACAACTTTTTACCAATATTTTTGGAAGTATTGCAAGTATTTGTACTTTACATTTATCATATCAGACTTTGATCTATCATTTAAAGTTAGTCTAGGCCATTGTCAATTACGTTCTTGAATACAGTGTCTGTTTCATTTCACTGTATTACCTATTTTATATTGTCTTTAAAATTAATAATTACATTGAATATATGCTTTTCAATCGACGTTCAACTCATGATTATTTAGTGTATCTAATAAAACCTATCCAGAACTACAAAGGTTTTAATATGTCCTGAAAGCGTTTGTTTATTACTCAACATTCAGTATTTATATTTAATTGTTCTTTTATTGTCAAACTACATTTACCTTTTGTATTTTTTGTGATTACTCATTGACCTGACTTTTCTCTATTACTTATTGTCATTTGAAGGTTTATTTTCTCTTTGAATTTATGCACTACCTCATAACGGAGCATTACATATAGTAGGTTTATACTTATTCATTAAAACTTCAACTGAGTTGTGGTCGATGTTGTAGAAACGTTCCATGATGAAATAAAAACACATAGATGTTGTCAGTTTTCTACACTTTAATTTGGTACACGACCATGGTTTCGTGACCACACAGGTCACATTTTCAAGCTGACTTATTCATTAATCACAAATTGTTTTTCAATTTGAATGACGAACGATCTCAATGCTAAAATTATAACATTCAAGTCCCAGAATTTATTACTGTAGGCACTTTATTCATAAATGTATGTTTGCTATATATAATATATAAGTTTTTCAGTTTTACATTTTCAGTATTTCAGTACATGCATCATGGTTTGTAATGTATCAATCAAATTTCACTAGGAATTTGGTCTTGTACCTAAATTAAATTTTCCTGTTATCAAGTCAGCATTTATCAATTGACAATCTCAATTTTTACTGTTTCAATTTTTTACTATGTCATTTTTTATTTCTCATCAGTCAACTGCCCTGTGTGGCATTTCCTAAATCTAAGACAATATGTCACGTTTCTCAAAGTATATAATAAATCTATTGAACTGTTTTACTTAAACCTTATTTTTTTATTTGGCGTCTTTCCCAGCTACCAGTTTTATTATAAATTATCATTCATTTTTTGGTATGTTGGATTTGTGCAGTAGTACAATAAATATACAATTCATACATCTTAACAATTTTTATTTACAAAAGCATTTCTTACAGTCCACTATTATTTCATTCAGTGGCACAGATCACACTTGTTAAAATGGTCCTCCTTCGGCCAGATCAAGGCCAGTGACCTGGGACAACTCATTATCTAATGACCCCTGGTCAACTCAAACTTTTTTAAATTTGTAAAAAAAAAAAAAAAAAAAATCATCCTGATCTTTAACATTGACGCCTTAGTTTAGGGTCCAATTTTTGACATTAACTATTGTATTAGCATTGTTTGTATTAATAGATTCTCATTCATTTCAAGGTTAACTGGACCCCAGACAAGCACGCTGCGCTCGTGTTGGTACCAGTCTCTCAAGACCTGAATCATTGTAAGCTGCCACACTGCATCCTGTGCACAAGTTGCTCAAGCGCCACCATTATCACTTGCTTGGTGTCACATCACTCAGTTCATTTGGCTCTCCACACAAGCCTTGGTGACACATCTTCTTGCAAACGTTTGCGCTTTAAACGTGGGCACACGCACAACTACAGTTGGCAGCATTTTAGGGTCGCAAGTATTCTAATTTTAAGTTGTAGTAATCTTTGTAATCATGTCTACTGAAGTTCTTCCAACTGATATCTCGGTGCTAATAGCAAAGAGAAAAAATCTGTTTGATCACCTACAGTGGCTCATTGATCAGTTTAATTTTGAAATGCCTAGAAATCAGCTAGAATATCATGAATTAATCACTGTCAAAGAGGAAATTGATACCCTTCGACATGCCTATGTTAATATCAAGGATAGCTTAGACGAAGGGGATCCCAATGGAGACAAAACTATTCATTATGAAATTTCAAAAAATTTTATTAACATTACTTCTAGAATCAAGGCCAATCTGGCAGCCTTTGAAGAGGCCAATAGGGTTCTCGTTGAACCTGCATTAGTGCATGCCCCCGCTCCACGACCTATTCAATTTTCACAAGGTTTCAAATTACCAGAAATACCATTACCTCGTTTTAATGGTGATTTTGAAAATTGGTTGAATTTTCGTTCTGCATTTACTAGTATTATAGTTGATAATGATTCAGTTGATAACAGTGCAAAGTTTCAATATCTCAAACAGGTATTATCCGGCGAAGCGTTGAATAGAATCGCCAATGCACCACCAGGTGATTTCACTTTAGCTTGGAATTTGTTGAAAACCAGGTACGACAATCCAATACTTATTGCTGATCGACATGTTTCGGCAATCTTGAACCCACCGCAACTCAATTCAAAATCAGCACAATCTTGGCGCAGTCTTATTGACCATCAAAAAACAAACATTTTTGCTTTAGAAGCACTTGATTTAGGTATAGATGTTAAAGACCTTCTGTTCATGTATGTCACTGTGTCTCGTTTTGATATTGCTACCCTACGTGATTGGGAGCGATACAACTCTACTATGGATGATGTTTCTATTGACAATCTCTGGAACTTTATGGAGTCCCAACATAAAGTGTCACAAGCTGTGTCACTTAATTTGAATCACTCAGCTCAGGTCAATCCTAGGGCTAACCAGCAGCAGCCCAGCAGATCGGCAGCTCTTTTTTCAACTCTAACAATCGTAGTATTGGAACATCCAATTCATCATTCAACAACAGTCGCAGTACTGCTACACCCAATTCGGTATTTCAACGTCCCAATGCTTGCTTGTATTGTAACAACTCAGCACATTCTGTCTTCACTTGTTCTCAGCTGTCAAATCTACAGCCACAAGCTCGTGTTGACGCAGTACGCAAAAAGCACTTGTGCTTCAATTGTCTCCGCCCATTTTCAACAGGACACCAATGCTTTGGTGCATGTAAGCAGTGTGGCAAGGCACATCATTCCATTTTGCACGGTGCATCATTTCAATTTACGTCATCTTGCTCTAAGGCTACAGCAAATGCCAACAGTGTTCAATTAAGGAATACTACAATTTCCTCCAACAGCAGTCGTTCAGCACATCTTCACAGCTGCAGTTGTGGTTCACAGCCGGCAGTCAACCTCCGCACGTCGCCGCTCGCTTCATCATCAGTTGTCGCATCTACTTCTGAACAGTCATTGAATTCAACTGTAGAGTCATCTGCTAGGTCGCCGATTCCAGCCGCTGGTCAAGTAGTTAGTAATTCCAGTCACACATATGATGGCAACAAAAATTCAACAGTATCCATCATGCCTACTGCAGAGGTAGTAGTCTATGATAAGGTTGGTCAACCTATTTTGTGTCGCACGTTGTTGGACACAGGTAGTGACACCTGTTTCATTTCCAAACATCTTGCTTCACGGTTGTCTTTAGTTTCAACTTGTCATAACAATACTATACATACAGTTTCTGGCATCAATACAGCACCGATGTATTCCACATCTGTGGAAGTGTTTTCTTCTGATCGCACATGGTCTAGAAAGGTCTCTTGCATTATTGCCGACAAAATTACACCCAGTCTTCCACCAGTAGGAATTGATATTTCAAAACTTAGTTTGCCCACTCACATTCAGCTTGCTGATCCTGCTTTTCACCTTTCTCAGGGAATCGATCTTCTTTTGAGCGTTTCAGTCTATGCTTCCATATTGACATTCGGTCAAATTCAAATTTCATCTGACTGCATTTTGCAAGGCACCAAACTAGGTTGGGTGGTTTGGGGTGCTGTCTTGTCCACGCATTCATCTCAGATAGAACCTTCTGTTCATTCCAACTTCATTTCTACTTGTGAGATTTCCAATCAGATGGAAAAATTTTGGAAGCTTGAAGAAGTTCTTCCTAAGGACAATCTAACAGCTGAGCACCGAAAGATTGAACAGCATTATCTTGCCAATGTCGAGCGTGCCTCAGACGGCAGATTTTCTGTGGCTCTTCCCAAAAAAGAGTCATTTCACACTCTAGGTCAATCTCGTTTCCAAGCTCTTAACCGTTTCCATTCACTGGAAAAAAGATTGGCTGCTAATCCTGAATTGAAGGAGCAGTATACGGCATTCATGGATGAGTATCAATCATTGGGACACATGTCTCCAGTTCCACCCTCGCAACCATTTGACAAATGTTTCCACATTCCGCATCACCCAGTCTTCAAGCCTGATTCTACAACTACCAAACTTCGAGTAGTATTTGATGCGTCGGCAAAATCTAATACCGGCGTTTCTCTCAACGAAGTACTGCATATAGGTTATACAGTTCAACCTGAACTTTTTGACATTGTTTTGCGATTTCGTACGCATCGAATAGCATTTATTTCAGATGTGACTAAAATGTATCGTCAGATTTTGCTGCATCCTGATGATCGTAACTTCCAACGTATTTTTTGGCGAGCAGACATCAACCAACCTATTCAGGAATTCGTTCTGAATACTGTCAGCTATGGAACTGCACCTGCTGCCTTTTTAGCAACACGTACACTCAATCATCTTGCTGATATAGACTGTCAACCAGATTCACCAGTTTCCATCACTATCAAAAATGGCTTTTACGTTGATGATCTTATTTCAGGGTGTTCATCTCTTGAAGAAGCTATTCCTCTGGTTCAACAGCTGATTGCTACACTGCAGGGAGGTGGTTTTGAGCTTAGAAAGTGGCTTTCTAATTCTAGTGAATTATTATCTACTATTCCGTCACATTTGATTGAGACAGTTTCGTCAAAACCTCTATCCGATTCTAATGATAGCGTTGTCAAGGCTCTAGGCCTCATTTGGAATGCCACTTCGGATGTTCTCCTCATTTCATCTAGTGTTTCAGAAGTTTTACCCAAAAAATCATTCACAAAAAGGGAATTTCTCTCTTGCATATCCAGCATTTTTGATCCGCTTGGTCTAATCTCTCCGGTTGTCATCCTACCAAAAATTTTATTTCAAAAACTCTGGTTATTAAAAATTGACTGGGATCAGAAACTTCCTCAGGATTTATTGGAGGAATGGTTAGCAATTCTACATCAATTACCAAGTATTTCCAACATTTCAATTCCACGCTGTGTCTTACCTCATGACGTTGATGCCTCTTTGGAATTACATGCGTTCTGCGATGCCAGTATCGCCGCATATGGTGCTTGTCTATACATACGCAGTGAATCACCAACTGGAGTCAAGACTCAATTACTCACCTCAAAATCGAAGTTGGCGTCTCTCAACCCATTGTTAACAATCCCACGGTTAGAATTACAAGCCGCTCTATTAGCATCACGTCTAGTCAACAAAGTAATCAGCGCTGCAAAACTTGTTTTTTCAGGAGTCTATTTATGGACCGACTCAAAAATAGTGTGTGATTGGCTGAAGGTCATGCCAAATCGTTCTGATATTTTCGTTTCAACCAGAATCTCAGAGATTCAAAACACCACTTCTAATTTCCATTGGAATCATGTACGCACAGCAGACAATCCTGCCGACCTGGTTTCTAGGGGTTGCTCACCTAACATTTTGGTTTCTAGTAAGTTGTGGTGGAATGGACCATCATGGCTAGCAAATTCACCCTCAACCTGGAAGGAGATTTCATCGAATGTAATCATTTCACAGCCTAAAATCTCGCTTGTCACTTGTTCAACAACTTCATTGTTTTCAGATTTATCGTCAAAAATTTCATCATATCACAAATTAGTTCGCATTGCTGCTTACATTCTTCGTTTCATTCATAATTTGAAGCATTGCCGTGAACCAGCATCTCAGCAATCTGTTGAACTGTCGGTTCAGGAAATTCAAGCTGCTGAATTGCGCATCATTCAAGACATTCAATCAGATGTTTTTGCCGACGATTTGAAATCTTTGCGTCAGGGTAAGGAGCTGCCCTCCAATAGTTCTATCAAGTCACTCTCTCCATTTATTCATACTGACAATCTTCTGAGAGTAGGTGGTCGTCTTCGGGAGGCAGATATTCCATTCGACTATAAACATCAAATCTTATTGCCAGCTAAACATAGGTTCACGCGTGCGCTCATTGTCTCATTTCATAGACGTCTTCAACATGCTGGCGTTCAGGTCACTATGGCCAGTATTCGACAACGTTTTTGGATACCATCCACCCGTCGCATCATCAAGAGTGTAATAAAGGGTTGCAAAATGTGTTTTCGTTTCTCTACGTTTCGTTCCGAGCAAATCATGGGGCATCTTCCCGCAGTTCGTGTACAACCGGATTTTCCATTTTATAATTGTGGAGTTGACTACGCAGGTCCTCTTTCAATTCGTCTTGGTGGCTCAAAGTCGCGCAATTTCTCCAAGGCTTACCTTGCTTTGTTTATTTGCATGGTAACGCGCGCAGTTCACGTAGAGGTGGTCTCCGAGCTTTCAACAAAGGCCTTCATTGCCGCACTCATCAGGTTCTCTGCTCGTCGTGGCATCCCTTTTGCCATTCATTCAGACAATGCTACAACGTTTGTTGGCGCTCACAATGAACTCAATGAGTTACATGCATTTCTTTCAGATTCTGCTATTCAGTCTGAAATTCACAACTTTGCCGCCGTTTTCAACATTGGTTGGCATTTCATCCCTCCCAGGGCTCCTCATTTTGGAGGTCTATGGGAAAACGCTGTAAAAAATTTTAAACGAATTTTCAGAGTGGTCACTTTGAATAAGATTTTGAATTTTGAAGAGCTTTCCACGCTGTCTGCACAGATTGAAGCTATCCTCAACTCCCGGCCTCTTGTGCCTCTGTCTGAGGACCCTCAAGATTTAGCATACTTGTCTCCTGGGCATTTTTTGGTTGGTCGTCCGCTCACCGCACTGCCGTTCCACACACCAACCACCACTCACATCGATCACCGTTCACGCTGGCGTCAGTTAGCACTGATCACTCAGGAACTCTGGGATCGTTGGTCTGCTGAGTTTCTAGTCACACTTCAAAGGAAGAGCAAGTGGAGCTCTGAATCTGAAAACCTGCAGATTGGTGCTGTGGTTATTCTCAAGGACACGGGTACGTCACCTTCGGTATGGAAACTTGCGCGCATCACGGCCGTTCATCCAGGGAAGGACAACAAGGTACGGGTGGTCACCGTTCGCACCGCATCAGGCACTTTCAAGCGGGCTATTTCTAGCATTGCACCGCTTCCACTCGACGAGGAATTTTCTGATTAATTCAGCATTGCTCATCCGACATAATCTCCGTTTCTTTTTTGTTCTCTCGTATGTCTCTCTTTTGAGACCCTGCAGGCCTCAAGGGGGCCAGGTTTATGTCAGATTTCGCACTATGCATTGTGTTCTTGTCCCAACTTGTCGCGTTAGTGCGCAAGTCACTTTGTCATCGGTCCACTTTCACTGTGTTTTCTGCAGTTCACGGATTACATCAGTTTTTTGTCATGCTACATTTGTACATTAATTTTATTGTACATTTTGGTATTATTTAATATTATTTTGGAGTATTTCCTACCGTGTCTAGACGTTTTTTACGCATATCTTTTTCATCGACGTGGCTATACGTAGCTTCTTACAACGCAATTCGTGCATGCACTTTCCTGTTTCCTTCTTCACACAGCAATGGCGTAACAGTTCACATCAGCTTTTTTCCGTTCTTCAATTTTCGTCGCTTTCAATTCAAAATTTTCAATTCTCAAGTTTTAAATTCATGTTTATTCAACGTAGAATGTTTCTTCCAGTGCTTCGATAAAGTTTCAGTATTTTCGGTTCGTTAGTTTGTGAAATATCTTCAATCATCAGTATTTGGTATGTTCCAACACGTTTCATTCGTCACGAGTGCTTCGAATTTTTATCTTCAATTTAAATTTATTCACTTCTCAGTGTGAGAACTCAAATCATTTTCATATTACTGATTATGAAAATCAAGTTTCCAGAACATTCAACATTCAGCAACAAGTTTATGATTGAACTGAACATGCATTTAGCGGTAGGCATTTTTGGTAGGGCTTGAGGCCCATTTTCGCATTCATCGTTTCATTGAAGTAATTCTGGTCTCGCGGGACATTATTACTGGTGTGTTGCTTGCATTCCAAGATCACACTCTCATCATTTCACGGTGCAGTCAGACGTTCTGCTCTGTATCCGTTTTGTTAGGTTAGTCAACTAGCTACCTAATCATTCATTGCTAGATCGCAGTATTAGCAATTTTCATGTCTACCCCGTAGATGGTGTATCAGTTTCAACCAGTTCTTTTAGTGATCTACGAACATTTGTTACATTTCATTCACCATGCCAAGCATTTGGATGGTTGTCTATTCAGACATTCACTATAGCATCAGTGTTGTGATTTTGGCCGTAGCCAACTCAATTAACTTTGCATTTCATTCACCGTGCCTAACTTTTGGACGGTTCATTCAATTCAAATTCAGTGAATCTTCAGCTACGTTACTTTCAAGTTTATGTGTTGCATATCTCAACTGTGTCACACCGTCATTGTGTCAGTCTTGCCCGTATTGCACTGACAATAGTTAACCTGACATTACCCACTCATCGCTGTGTCGCCGCCGTTCCTGTGTCGTCACCACTGAGCCATCGCTGTTGGCTATCCTGATTCGTCAACATTCCAGTCCGGAGTCTGTCGCTCGGATTGATTCTTGTCCTGCCTGCGGGTCATCCTAGTCGCCGCTCTTCATGGTTCGCCGTCCAGTCCAGCTCCGGTAGCTCGCTCTGGTCCGCTCCATTTCGTGGGTCCATCCAGGTCTCCACCATCGTCCGGTATCATCGAGGGGGTCTCGATGTACTGCCCATCCAATTCAAGATTGGATCTCATGCTCTTCATGCATTTGATAAGTATTCTGTATCAATTTTGAATCATTATCAGCATTTTTCATTATTTGTTCAATTGCCTTGTTTGTTTAATTATTATTTGACCTTTTCAGGGTTTACTTGGAATTATTTATTCTAAAGTCGCGATTCCCATTTGTAGACACAACTTTTTACCAATATTTTTGGAAGTATTGCAAGTATTTGTACTTTACATTTTTCATATTGACTTATTTAAATATCGATCAATTTCCAATTAACTTTTTGTTTGTGTATTTAATTTGATCACATTTTATGACTTACCGTATGACCTATGTTTTACTTTTATCTTATCATGATATATCTGATCATATCAGACTTATTGATCTATCATTTAAAGTTAGTCTAGGCCATTGTCAATTACGTTCTTGAATACAGTGTCTGTTTCATTTCACTGTACTACCTATTTTATATTGTCTTTAAAATTATTAATTACATTGAATATATGCTTTTCAATTGACGTTCAACTCATGATTATTTAGTGTATCTAATAAAACCTATCCAGAACTACAAAGGTTTTAATATGTCCTGAAAGCGTTTGTTTATTACTCAACATTTAGTATTTATATTTAATTGTTCTTTATTGTCAAACTACATTTACCTTTTGTATTTTTTGCGATTACTCATTGACCTGACTTTTCTCTATTACTTATTGTCATTTGAAGGTTTATTTTCTCTTTGAATTTATGCACTAGCTCATTACGGAGCATTACATATAGTAGGTTTATACTTATTCATTAGTCACAAATTGTTTTTTAATTTGAATGACGAACGATCTCAATGCTAAAATTATAACATTCAAGTCCCAGAATTTATTACTGTAGGCACTTTATTCATAAATGTATGTTTGCTATATATAATATATAAGTTTTTCAGTTATACATTTTCAGTATTTCAGTACATGCATCATGGTTTGTAATGTATCAATCAATTTCACTAGGAATTTGGTCTTGTACCTAAATTAAATTTTCCTGTTAGCAATTCAACATATTTCAACTGATTGTCTCAATTTTTTATTATGTCATTTTTATTGTTTTGTACTCCTGACTATTGAGTCAATTATTCGTATCTCGTCAGTCAACTGCCCTGTGTGGCATTTCCTAAATCTAAGACAATATGTCACGTTTCTCAAAGTATACAATAAATCTATTGAACTGTTTTACTTAAACCTTACTTTTATTTGGCGTCTTTCCCAGCTACTAGTTTTATTATAAATTATCATTCATTTTTTTGGCATGTTGGATTTGTGCAGTAGTACAATAAATATACAATTCATACATCTTAACAATTTTTATTTACAAAAGCATTTCTTACAGTCCACTATTATTTCATTCAGTGGCACAGATCACACACGGTCTGCTGGAGGACGAAAATGGAACTACTAGTAGGCCGCTGTTGAGCAGGTAAGAGCAGTACAGTGACATGGTGGCTAAATGAAGGATTCTGACTTTGCATTGCAACTGGTGGCGGCTAACTCTATACTAATGCTAACCTCGTTCTTCTACTGATTACTAATAAAAAAACATCTATTATTTAGCTAATTCTAGAGTGATATCCAAAGTTTGAGCATTGCTTGGAAGGGAAGGGGTTAGAAGTATTGAGAACAGATAGCATAAGAAGATATTCCATGGTTTATGTTGCAAATTTCTTCTCCGATTACTGTCGACTACTGTCTATTATAAGTGTGTTGTTGGGAGTGTAAGAGTGTAAGAAGGGCACAGTATGAGAGACTACCAGCGTCACATAGCTTCACCAAAAACAACTACTAGGACTATCGGCTTCATTTAACACTCACATTTGCAACATAGACACCCTATACACTGTCTATTATTAGTGTGTTGTTGGGAGTGTAAGAGTGTAAGAAGGGCACAGTATGAGAGACTACCAGCGTCACATAGCTTCACCAAAAACAACTACTAGGACTATCGGCTTCATTTAACACTCACATTTGCAACATAGACACCCTATACACTGTCTATTATTAGTGTGTTGTTGGGAGTGTAAGAGTGTAAGAAGGGCACAGTATGAGAGACTACCAGCGTCATATAGCTTCACCAAAAACAACTACTAGGACTATCGGCTTCAGTTAACACTCACATTTGCAACATAGACACCCTATACACTGTCTATTATTAGTGTGTTGTTGGGAGTGTAAGAGTGTAAGAAGGGCACAGTATGAGAGACTACCAGCGTCACATAGCTTCACCAAAAACAACTACTAGGACTATCGGCTTCAGTTAACTCTCACATTTGCAACATAACGGTCCTTTACCATGGCATATCACCACAATATGATACAGTATCATCTCAACTTGATACACAACACCATAATTAGATACAAAACTTGCATACTTTGAATGAGTTTACAAACCATGGTATATCTTCCTGTGCTATCTTTTCTCTAGGCTTTTACTAAATGAAATATTCGGAGAAATTTGTTTTTGCTGTCTTATTTTTTCTTTTGTAAGAATTCCTGTGATTGGTTGTTTGTTCAGGTTGGAACCTGATGAAAGCGAAGAAGGAGATGAAGATGAAGAAGAGAGAGAGGCCAACAAATTGTTTGAGGAGGAGGAGAAGAGGATAGCTAAGGAAGTCGCAAGACAGGTTGGTTATAAGTTTCTTTCTCTATGTGCCGGTTGCACAACAGCCGGTTAAATTTTAACCGTGATTAATTCCACGAGAACTGTTCAACAGTGAACCACGAGAACAATTTTGACCGTGATTAATTCCATGTGACCAACCAGAGAGCCGTCTTCTCAAAAACGCCTTCTCTGATTGGTTCTCGTGAAATTAATCACGGTTAAAATTTAACCGGCTGTTGTGCAACCGGGTCTATTAGTCTGGCCACGAACGTTAGGGTATGCTTGATACACATGTCGTCATACATTTATTTATTTATTTATCTATTTATTTACATACAAAAGCTCACAGAATAGAATTCAAAATAGGCCTATAACCATCCTCGGTTAATTAAGAATCTACATGCAAAATAACAAGTTAATCAGTTGAGTAGTTGAGACGTGATGATGCGTCATTCATTCGTGTAAATTTCCTATCCCCTACGTGTATAAGACAGTTTTTTACTTTCCTTGCCCTATTACCATAGGTAAGGAAAGTATTGCTTTCCGAAAAAATTAAGGTACCCTAATTTCAAGTTTTCTATACGTTTCAAGGTCCCCTGAGTCCAAAAACATGATTTTTGGGTGTTGGTCTGTGTGTGTGTGTGTGTGTGTGTGTGTGTGTGTGTGTGTGTATGTCTGTGAACACGATAACTCCATTCCTAATTAACCGATTGACTTGAAATTTTAAACTTAAGGTCCTTAGACCATGAGGATCCAACAATAAGAAATTCAATAAAATTGGCGGATAAAATGGCGGATAATTACTAAAAAACCATGTTTTTCACAGTTTTCTCGAAAAAACGGCTCTAACGGTTTTCTTCAAATTTATACCATGGATAGCTATTCAATACCCTATCAACTGAAATGAGTCTCATTTCTGGGAAAATTTCAGGTGCTCCGTTATATTCTTGAGAAAAATGGCGGATAATGACTAAAAAGCCATGTTATTCTTGGTTTTCTCGAAAACGGCTCCAACGATTTTCTTCAAATTTATACCATGGATAGCTATTTATAACCCCTATCAACTGACACGAGTCTCATTTCTGGGAAAATTTCAGGAGCTCCGTAATATTATTGAGAAAAATGGCGGATAATTACTAAAAAAACATGTTTTTCATGATTCTCTCAAAAATAACTTGACCTATTCTTTTCAAATTCATATCCTGTATAGTAATTTATCAGCTCTATCAACTGGCATGAGTCTTCTTTCTGGGAAACTAACGGGGGGTCCACCCCATCCTTGAGAAATAAACTTAGTAACCTCCTTCTTGTGCATGAAATAGGTAGGTAGCGCAGTTCATAAAAAGAACACATAGTCGAGTTATTTCATCTGTAGAACAGCTGTTTCGACGACTTTAAAAAAATGACGACTAAAAAAATCATCAAATTTCACAGTCTACACAAAGGAAAAAGTACTCTGAAAACAATTATATATACACATATACAGAAGTCTGATCATAGTTTCAAATATGAGCAAGGAAAGTTGTGTGAGTGTACCACACCAGATTTTTCCTTTATTATAGTATAGATTATTTTATTTGTCTTTGTGAAATGAAAACACATTCTATTATTGTTTGTGTCGGCAGGAGGCAGAAGTGAAACGGCTGTTGAAAGAAAGCTCTCGAAGTCTGGGCGTTGATTCAGAGTGGAGTGAAGAAGATGTGTGTGATGTGGAAGAAGAAGAGGAGGAGGAGGAGGAAGTGGAAGAGGAGGAAGCTGCTAGTGAACCGCTGTTAGCTGGAAAAGGAGGAGGAGGTGAGTGATTGATTGAGTACTTTATTTATGTAGATTACAATATATACTGGCTTATACACTTATATACAATAGCTTACAATACAGCAACATTATAGATGAATTTACATAATATAGACTAAGAAAATAATTATTGAACTGTATATGATATGAAAAAGCAATTTGTAATATAATAACTATAATTATATTGTAATGCATCTACATAAATTGGTGGAGCTTTGGACATATTAATGTCCATTCTTCGGAAAGAATATTAAAAATATCCTCCCCACTAACTCTCTACCAAAAAGGTGAGAGAGAGTTTTATATAGATTACTATCATGTTAGATACATATAGAGAGTGTCTGATAAGTCACTCCCTATATTTATACAGCTATAATTTATTTAATTATGAACCAATTTTGTTAGAGCCACATGTGTTAGATAGAGCACTCCTTGAGGTTGTGTTTAACACCAAATTTCATTTGTTTCAGTTTTTTGGTTGCCATGGAAAAAATTGTAATGTGAAATTTTAATTTCAATATTATCATCAAAATTTTTATAGTTTTTGCTTTTTAAATGTGATTTTGTGTTTGAAAATAGTTTTCTTGATTTTAAAATTTATAAAATAGGAACTCAGGAAGTGAAAGTGCAAATTTTTAGTGAGAAAAAGAAGAACTCAAGACATAACCTATAAACTTGAGTGTTGATAGGAAATGACATTGGGTAATACGGCGAGGCAGAACATCCAAAAGGATCTCTCTGCCAATAAAAGCCAAAACAATAAATAAATAAATAAATTTGTTTCAGTTTAAAAATGCCCCCTCTTTTGACTGTGGAAGAACGAGCCGAAATAGCAGCTCGTTATGTGGTCTGAGGATCTGTGGTGCAAGTACAAAGATGGTGGAGGGCTGAACGAGGGATCCATGCAACACTGGATGCAAAAACTGTTGAAAATTTCCATTTCAAATTACTAACAACAGGGAGTGTCGCAGATGCAAGACGATCAGGAAGACCATCAACGTCAAGGACAGCAGAGAATGTTGACAGATTTCGTGAGATGTTCATGAGGAGACCTAAGAAATCACTGCATCAAGGATCTCGTGAAAGTGGTCTTTCACGTTACTCTGTTGCAACGATTCTTAAGAAATATCTCAGTGTTTTTGCATCCAGTGCTGCATGGATCTCTCGTTCAGTCCTCCACCACCTTTGTATACGCACCACAGATCCCCAGAACTCATAACAAGCTGCTATTTTGGCTCGTTCTTCCACAGTCAAGAGAGGGGGCATTTTTAAACTGAAACAAATGAGAATTGGTGTTAAACACAACCTCAAGGAGTGTTCTATCTAACACATGTGGTTCTAACAAAATTGGTTCATAATTGAATAAATTATAGCTGTATGAATTTAGGGAGTGACTTATCAGACACCCTCTATATGTATCTAACATGATAGTAATCTATATAAAACTCTCTCACCTTTATTGGTAGAGAGTTAGTGGGGAGGATATTTTTAATATTCTTTCCGAAGAATGGACATTGATTTGTCCAAAGCTCCGCCAATTTATGTACAAGCATAACAATATAATTATAGTTATTATATTACAAATTGCTTTTTCATATCATATACAGTTCAATAATTATTTTCTTAGTCTATATTATGTAAATTCATCTATAATTTTGCTGTATTGTAAGCTATTGTATATAAGTGTATAAGTGTTAAACACAACCTCAAGGTTGAACCTACATGGTTAGACGTAAAGGTGCGTACAGACTTTCGCTCTGCTCCGCAACCGAACGTCACTCGAGCAGAGCGATTGATGATCGACCGGGGAGCAAGAGTGGAACGCGAGAAGAGCTAACATCTCCCGTAACGTTTATGATCGGTGCGCGATTGCAGAGCGGGGGCGGAGCGACTGCGGAGCGATGGAGGAACGAGGGCGGAGCGATGCAGAAACGAGGGCGGAGCGGGTTGGAGGCGCGTATATCTGTACGCAGCTTATCATTAAAACTGGAATTTGGAAATCGCTTCTCGAATCTTGGCTTTCAATTCTTCCGTTGTTGCAGAATTGAAAGTCAAGATTCGAGAAGCGATTTTAAATTCCAGTTGTAATATTATGTCAAACCATGGCCAATGTGATGGAGAGACTACAGGAATGTTTGCGTAGGAAAGGAATACACCTGCAAGATGTCATCTTCAAAAAATAAATATTACGGTATTATTTATTTTATATTGGCATTATTTTTACTAGTGAATGATATGAAAAACTTTATTTAAAGATTTGTTTTTCTTGAAATTATTCAACTTTAAAAATTTCCCGTTTCTCTGAAACAACCTTTACAATATCATTGTGAATTATGGATGATTGATTGATTGATTGATTGAGTACTTTATTTATGTAGATTACAATATATACTGGCTTATACACTTATATACAATAGCTTACAATACAGCAACATTATAGATGAATTTACATAATATAGACTAAGAAAATAATTATTGAAAGTATATATGAAAAAGTAATTTGTAATATAATAACTATGGATAATTATATTGTTATGCATCTACATAAATTGGCGGAGCTTTGGACATATCAATGTCCATTCTTCAGAAAGAATATTAAAAATATCCTCCCCACTAACTCTCTACCAAAAATGGTGAATGATTGGAAAAGGAAGAACAGGCTTTAAGCCCAAAACTGTTCCTTTCCCAAATTTGGATAGAAATTGTCCAGAAATAGGTTATGGAAATGAGATGCAATTTGGGTTTAGTTTAATATAATATTGTGTTGTATCTTCATAGGTAAGAATGAGGAGGAGGAGGAGGAGGAGGCAAGTGATGAGGAGGAGGAGGAGGGGGTAGAGGATAGTACAGGATATACAACGGATGACCCAGCTCTCGAGAATATATCCATGATACATGAGGCCGGCCTCACGGATGCTGAAGGTAAGTGTCAGTTCGGAAGTCACCTATAGAATAGAGAAAAGATAGCATAAGTAGATATCCCATGGTTTGTAGAATTAATTCAAAGTTTGCAAGTTTTGTTTCAAATTTTGGTGTTGTGTATCAAGTGGAGATGATACTGTATAATGTTTTAGTGATACTGTATTATTTGTGGTGATACTATATCATGTTGTGTTAATAATGTATGTGTGTTGATGTGATATCTTACAGGGTTTATGTTGCAAATGTGAGTGTTAACTGAAGCCGATAGTCCTAGTAGTTGTTTTTGGTGAAGCTATGTGACGCTGGTAGTCTCTCATACTGTGCCCTTCTTACACTCTTACACTCCCAACAACACACTAATAATAGACAGTAATCGGAGAAGAAATTTTCAACATAAACGACCTATACAATGGGATATTTTCTAATTCTATCTCAACTCTATGGCTGTAGTGAGGTACACGTTATAATAGCAGTGGAGAAAGATGGAAGAACAACTTTGCCGATGCCTGCCTTCTATTGAGGATAGCTGATACCAGTAAATATCTGATGTTGCAAATTTTTTGTCCGATTACTGTCTATTATTAGTGTGTTGTTGGGAGTGTAAGAAGGGCACAGTATGAGAGACTACCAGCGTCACATAGCTTCACCAAAAACAACTACTAGGACTATCGGCTTCAGTTAACACTCACATTTGCAACATAGACACCCTATACACTGTCTATTATTAGTGTGTTGTTGGGAGTGTAAGAGTGTAAGAAGGGCACAGTATGAGAGACTACCAGCGTCACATAGCTTCACCAAAAACAACTACTAGGACTATCGGCTTCAGTTAACACTCACATTTGCAACATAACGGTCCTTTACCATGGCATATCACCACTATATAGTACAGTGTCAACACAATATGATACAGTATCATCTCAACTTGATACACAACACCATAATTTGATACAAAACTTTCAAATTTTGAGTGAATTCTACAAACAATGGGATATCTTCTTGTTCTATCTTTTTTCTATGGTATCACTGGTATCACAACAATATGATACAGTATCATGTCAACTTGATACACACCATAATTTGATACACAACACCACAATATAATACAGTATCATGTCAACTTGATACACAACACCATAATTTGATACAGAACTTTCAAACGTTGAATGAATTCTACAAACTATGGTATATCTTCTCTATGGACACCATTTCTTGATTGTGTACGTTCTGATTCCATTACAGGTGCGCTGAGCGATGTGAACTCGGCGTTCGAAGCGGGGCTGATGGGTGGCGTGAGGAGGGGCTGTGGTGAAGGAGGAGGAGGAGGAGATGATGATAATACGTCTCTCTCCTCGCGGGCCTCGTCGCGGGTGTTTGGCGACTCGGACGCCATGATGAGTCTGGATTCGCTCAGTGCCCTCTATGACAGCGACAACTATGACAACTGCTGCTATGCTGACGATCTCAGGTAGCTGGCAAACTAAATATCAGACAATACTATAGTGAGGTCCACGTTATAATGGCAGTGTTTGATTAGCAATGGTATTGCTATCCTTGTCCATCATTCAATAAAGCGGATAGCGCTATCTCTTTCTCGCTTTGCTCTGTTGCCAGATTGTCTTTCAACAATGTAGAATTAATCATCAATTAACAAATTATTTCATCTTAATCATTAAGATTCATTATGGAGTTATTGGAAATTAATTGATAATTTTAAACGAGAATGAACAGTTAATATTACATCAATAAACCTGTATCAGCTACCGTCTATAGAAGGCATTGACAAGATTCAAGATTCGTTTTATTAACCATCAGGCTACAATTGTAGCATTAGGCAAGTCATAATATAAACATTTTAAAAGTAGACAGAATTGGATAGAAAATCATACATCATAAAGCATATTTATATCACATTCAAGTTGTGTATAGTAAGGTTCACGTTATAAAGGCAGTGTTTAATTGACCGAGCGAAGTGAGGTCTAAGATTCAAGTCGACGGTTTGGCATTTCTCTTAATGTTTAAATGTTTGAATGTTTAAATGTTGCGCATTTACGGCGAAACGCGGTAATAGATTTTCATGAAATTTGACAGGTATGTTCCTTTTTAAATTGCGCGTCGACGTATATACAAGGTTTTTGGAAATTTTGCATTTCAAGGATAATATAAAAGGAAAAAGGAGCCTCCTTCATACGCCAATATTACCGTAAAAATCAGACTATAGAATTATTCATCATAAATCAGCTGACAAGTGATTACACAGATGTGTGGAGAAGCCAGTCTATTGCTGTATTTCCATAAGGTCTATAGTTTCAATTAGGTACTTGTGGATGAGAATACTGCGTGAGGTCTACTGTTCACAGAACTACTAGTTAGCAATGGTATCCTTGTCCATCATTCAACAAAGCGGATAGCGCTATCTCTTTCTCGCTTTGCTCTGCTGCCAGATTGTCTTTCAACAATGTAGAATTAATCAGTTCCCCCTGGGGTTGGAGAACTCACTCAAGAACTGTTGTATTGTAATCTTCGAAACCCGCCACTTTCAATTGTACAGAGTTGTTGGAAATTATGGAAACAGCTGAATATTTGTTTTACAAGAATAACTTGACAGTAAGTTTTATTGGGATCCTATTTGAAATTCATTCATTCATTCATTCATTTATTTATTGTACAAAATATTACAATCATAATATAATTTTCCTACAGTTACGTTGAAAAGTGGCCATTGCTGCACTGATTACAGAATGCAAAAAATCACTTTTTCCTCCATCTACATTTTTTTATAGAAACTGCAAATTAAATCATTCTAATAACTTACGTATTGGTGACAATGTTTCCTAACAACATAACCTAAAAACTAAAACCTAAAAACCGGTCGTCTGATAGGCACTGCTGATTGCGCTATCTATCGGCCAAAGTTGTAACAATCATATCAGCTGAGCTACCAAAAATGGCTGACTCCAGATCACGTGGTTCAGATTTGAATTGCAGAATGCAGATCAAAAATATTTGTTGGCTGGTATTTTGAATAGAATAAAATATTTTAAAAATTGTATAAATTTTTATCGTCTACCAATATTAAGAATATAATATCATACAAACATATATTTCATGAGTTGATCAAATTTCTGGTTGTGGTATTGAATTCAGTTGACTCAATGACAGACACCTCTATTACGCTTTCTCATCTGAGCTTAGACCTTCTAACCTATTACCATGTAAGTTTTTTAAATAGAGATGCTTCCCATGTTATTTAAATGGAGTCACTTTTACTCCCTAGGGAGTTTTTCTGTTTTTTACTACCTAGAGCGAAAAAGTGACACTTTAGTATTATGTTTCAGGGAGTAAAGTAAGTACTTTAGACAGTAGGTGGAGGAAAAATGTTGTGTACATCACGAGCGAAAAATACTTTTTCTCCCTCAGGAAATTGTTGCCCTCGGCTTTGCCTCGGGCTTCAAACTTTTTCCCTCAGGGAGAAAAAGTCGTACTTTTCACTCTAGATATACAAATAACTATTCCGCTCTAGTGCGGGAAAAATTTTTCTGCACTCCAGATTTGCAACATGGCAACGCAAAATACTTAGTAGGTTATATGGAGCAACAGTGCAGCAACATCAAAATGAAGTTGGTAACAGTGACTGCTGTGGCTGCTATAGTGAGCAGAGGTGCAACCAAGCACAACACGCTAATTATTATTCATTATATATTATAACCAAGGACAACGAGGACTTTAGGATTTTAGGATTAAGGTTTTTATCAATAATAAAATTACACAGAAAAACATTTGATGGATTTCAGGCAATTTTACCCATAATTACCCACTTTTCATATTCAATGGTAACTGTAGGAAAAACTTAATGTGAAATACGTGCGCAAAGTTCCTCTGCTGCACTCAAGAAACCATTCCGCCCTCGCCTACAGCTCGGGCGTAAACGTTTCTTTCGGTGCAGCAAACTGACACTTTGCGCACTAGTTGCACAAATAACTATTACAAGAATAACTTGACAGTAAGTTTTATTGGGATCCTATTTGAAATTCATTCATTCATCATTCATTCTTCATTCATTCAGTTATTGTACAAAATATTACAATCATAATATAATTTATGACATTGGAGGAAAAACTAGGCTGAGCCTGTACTATTTCTCTCCAAAAATTTTGATAAATTTAAAATTGAAATGAAAAATTAGTCAGAGTTTATTCACTGTAGCTTCAAATACACCGTCGTTCAACCCTCTTATGATTGAGATATAGTGACGTCCACGTTATAATGGCACTCGAGAAACATAGGAGAACAAAATTGCCGATCCTCTGTCTTGTCAATGCCTTCTATAGACGGTAGCTGATACAGGTTATATTGATGTAATATTAACGATTAATTGTCGTTTAAAATAGTCAATCATATTTCATTAAGCAAGAAATTATATTTTTCAATAATTTCACAATGAATTTTCATAATTAAGATGAATATTTTTTCAATTAATGATCAATTCTCATTGTTAAAAGACAATCTGGCAAGAGAGCAAAGCGGAAAGACATAGCGCTATCCACTTTGTTGAATGATAGACAAGGAAAGCAATACCATTGCTAATCAAACACTGCCATTATAACATGGACCTGACTATAGAACTTTAAAATTATCTACTAACTTAGATACACAGGAAAAAGCGTTGGAATATTATTGGACATTTATCCTTCTTTCCTACCTTATCCTTAAAATTAGATTTTGACTGATGTTTTTCTAGTTATTGACGAAAATATCAAAAATGTTTATATCTCGATAACTAAGGTCTGATATAAGAAAATTTTACTT
>NC_052507.1:164515-201063 GCF_014356525.2 Nilaparvata lugens
TATTACAGTTGATACTATTGTAAATCATGATTATTAACTAGGTTTTGTTTATTCCAACAGGACTATATGAACGTAAAGAAACATTTATGGAAAGACATACATCAGTTATCAATGGAGAGCAGCGCCACTACCGTAATGAAGATATGGACCGGTGAATTTGGTATGAGGTATCTGGTATTTATATTATTTAAGACAGGCTAGAACTTCTTAACACTTTCCCATAACACAGACATTTAGGGATGGGATGTTGTGGCGGTTAGTATTATAACATAGTTCATCCCAACCCTCTCGGCAGTGCCAAGTTCTATCCGGTGGTTCTGAGTCCAATGGATGCTTTCAAGTTAGAGTCAACTGACCTGCAGATCGCATTTCCGCGTGCCAACAACTGGACGAACATGTGCTACTGTTTGATTGTGGTTTGTGGATGGCTGTGGTGTAAGACAATCACTATAAATAGGTGTTGAGTTGTTAGGATCCCCGTAGGATATTTGCAGTTGTCAGTCGAGTATTTCATTTCTGATCAGTGCCCTTTGTGGTGGTCTCACAGCTTTTTCATGATGGTTGCGGGCTCAGTACAGCACTAATTTGATGGGCAGGTGGGGTACTGTTACACTGTGGCCTGGTCTGACTTGTTCTATGACACTGGCGATGTAAATATTAGATTAATGCTGGATTAAGATTAGATTAAGGCTGAAGTAAAAGTGAAGTATAGCCTCTAGCCTGTGCTAGTTGGCGGGGGAAAGCCTCTAGCCTTTGCTAGCTGGCGGGGGATAGACTCTAGCCTTTGCTAGTTGGCGGCGGACGAGAAGTATAGCCTCTAGCCTTTGCTAGTTGGCGGGGGATAGCCTCTAGCCTTTGCTAGTTGGCGGGGGACAGCCTCTAGCCTTTGCTAGTTGGTGGGGGACGAGAAAGTATAGCCTCTAGCCTTTGCTAGTTGGCGGGGGGATCATCCACTCCTGGTGGTCAGGTAGTGCATTAGTTTAGTTTAGTGATAAGTCATTAGAATTAAGAAATTAGAAATCTAAGTTTAGTTTTAAGATTGGAGTGATATTAGTAAAGTAAAGCCTCTAGCCTTTGCTAGTTGGCGGGGAAGAAAAATTATAGCCTCTAGCCTTTGCTAGTTGGTGGGGGATAGCCTCTAGCCTTTGCTAGTTGGCGGGGAAGAAAATGTATAGCCTCTAGCCTTTGCTAGTTGGCGGGGGATAGCCTCTAGCCTTTGCTAGTTGGCGGGGGATAGCCTCTAGCCTTTGCTAGTTGGCGGGGAAGAAAATGTATAGCCTCTAGCCTTTGCTAGTTGGCGGGGGATAGCCTCTAGCCTTTGCTAGTTGGCGGGGGATAGCCTCTAGCCTTTGCTAGTGGCGGGGAAGAAAATGTATAGCCTCTAGCCTTTGCTAGTTGGCGGGGGATAGCCTCTAGCCTTTGCTAGTTGGCGCGGAACTGAAGATCAATGCAATCCTGTAAAACCTTGGGTTTAAACTGATTTCTAACCTAATTTAAGTCTTAACTTGCATGAAATTTAGTTTATAAGTGACTATATACCATTGATAATTCTGAAGTTATATCATTAAAGTATAACCTCTAGCCTTTGCTAGTTGGCCGTGGATAGCCTATAGCCTTTGCTAGTTGGCGGAGAGATAGCCTCTAGCCTTTGCTAGTGGCAGGGGATAGCCTCTAGCCTTTGCTAGTTGGCGGGGGACAGCCTCTAGCCTTTGCTAGTTGGCGGTGGACAGCCTCTAGCCTTTGCTAGTTGGCGGGGGACAGCCTCTAGCCTTTGCTAGTTGGCGGGGGATAGCTCTAGCCTTGCTAGTTGGCGGGTGATAGCCTCTACCTTTGCTAGTTGGCGGGGGATAGCCTCTAGCCTTTGCTAGTTGGCGGGTGATAGCCTCTAGCCTTTGCTAGTTGGCGGGGACGAGAAAGCGTTGCCTCTAGCCTTTGCTAGTTGGCGGGGGGAACATGTACTCCTGTTGGTTCAGGAAGTGCCTTAGTTTAGTTTAATGATAAGTTGAAGTTGTAATTTATATTTTTTCAACATTGTTGACAGAATCCAAGGGCAGGGCAGTGGACTGTGGATGATAGTTGGTATAAATACCTACAAATAAATCTTTGAATTCTGTACATAAAAATACTGATAGCTTGAAGTGTGGTAAGTACGCCAATAAAGGACTAAATGAGTCAACAATATAAGATTTAATAATAATAAGATAGTAGTAGGCAGATGGCCACATACAAAAACAATTGTGTCAAGTATCTTGGGGTCAATAAAATAATGATAGGCAGGTGGCCACATACAAACATTGAATCAAATATCTTGAGATCAATAAAATAATAATAGGCAGATGGCCACATACAAAAACAATTGTAAGTAGGTTAAGTCTTTGAATCTTTAAATAATAATAGGCAGATGGCCACATACAAAAACAATGAGTCAAATCTTGGGAAAATTACAACATGTGAAACAATGTAGAGAACTACAAAATTTAAATGAAATTAGGTCAATGACATTAATGACCAT
This sequence comes from Nilaparvata lugens, assembly GCF_014356525.2. Classification (NCBI taxonomy): domain Eukaryota; kingdom Metazoa; phylum Arthropoda; class Insecta; order Hemiptera; family Delphacidae; genus Nilaparvata; species Nilaparvata lugens. The sequence goes on from NC_052507.1 coordinate 167,028, forward strand.
TGAAGTCTGACAATAAATGCAAAGGTAGTAATAATGATACCTGAAATGAATATAAATTGAGTGCTATAATGAAAGTTATTACTAAGGTACAATAATAATGATTAAAAATGACAATAAGCTGTAAAAAAAAATGCTCAGCAAGTAACGTATAAAAATATATGCGGCATAGGCCTTCAGTGATTTGAATGTCAAAATAGACTTCGACCAAACAATTAATAGGCGTTACTGGCCTTAAAATATCACTTAAGAGCTAAGGGTAGCTAATAAATACAATGAGGACAGTCCAGGTGAATATAAGCGACATGGGCCTTCAATGAATTGAATGTCAAGACAGACATCAATTAGAACGAGTAATAGGCGACAGTGGCCTCAGAAAATCACTTGTAAAGCCAAGGGTAGCTGTCAAATCAGAGAATTAATAGTTGCTACTATTGAATACAATATATAGGCGTCAGTGGCCTCAGAAGATCACTTGTGAAGTCAAGGGTAACTGTTAAATACAATGAATTAATAGGGTCGGTGGGGTGGCCTTAGTGAATTGCATGTCAAGATAGACATTAATCAAATAATAAGTAGGCGTCAGTGGCCTCAGTGAATTGATGTCAAGATAGACATTAATAAAACAATAAGTAGGCGTCAGTGGCCTCAGTGAATCACTTGTAAAGCCAAGGGTAGCTGTCAAATCCAATGAATTAATAGGCGTTGGTGGCCTTAGTGAATTGAATGTCAAGATAGACATCAATTAGAACGAGTAATAGGCAACAGTGGCCTTCAATGAATCACTTGTAAAGCCAAGGGTAGCTGTCAAATCCAAAGAATAATTGCTACAATTGAATACAATTATATAGGCGTCAGTTGCCTCAGAAAATCACTTGTGAAGTCAAGGGTAACTGTTAAATACAATGAATTAATAGGCATCGGTGGCCTTAGTGAATTGCATGTCAAGATAGACATTAATCAAATAATAAGTAGGCGTCAGTGGACTCAGTGAATTGAATGTCAAGATAGACATTAATAAAACAATAAGTAGGCGTCAGTGGCCTCAGTGAATCACTTGTGAAGTCAAGGGTAACTGTTAAATACAATGAATTAATAGGCGTCAGTGGCCTTAGTGAATTGCATGTCAAGATAGACATTAATCAAATAATAAGTAGGCGTCAGTGGCCTCAGTGAATTGAATGTCAAGATAGACATTAATAAAACAATAAGTAGGCGTCAGTGGCCTCAGAAAATCACTTGTAAAGCCAAGGGTAGCTGTCAAATCCAATGAATTAATAGGCGTTGGTGGCCTTAGTGAATTGAATGTCAAGATAGACATTAATAAAACAATAATGATGCATACGTAAATGAAAATTGAAAAGAATGATTTACATAACCTGAATAAAATTTTGGAGAGGAGATGCGGCCAGGCAGACAGGCAATGACTCCGCAATACCAACAGGAACAGGACATCAGCAAGTGATGAAGTGATCTGGCCATGCGATGACAAGCATGGAAACGTCCACTACAGCAGGCGAATCCCCCAATGGAAAAGTAGGCTGGAGCGAGTAGAATTCCAAACGAATAATCCGATCTTCAAATTGTGGAATTTTTGGCTTGATTTCCAAATGGTAGAGATGATGCACTTGAAAGTTGAGGTTCACGAGGTGAAGCCAATTGTAGAAAAATGGCAACTGAAGCTTACACGAGGTTGTAATTTTTGACAAAGTTTATCCAATTTTAACAGAGTAACTGAGTGAAGAACTCGATGAATAATTGAATCACACTGAAGAATAGAACAAACGAATTAATCTGAAGAATAATTCACACTTTAAAAAGGTTCTGTAGATCAAATGAATAGCGATGAAACGCTCACACGAGGTTGCAATTTTAGACAAAGTTTATCCAATTTTAACAGAGTAACTGAGTGAAGAACTCGATGAATAATTGAATCACACTGAAGAATAGAACAAACGAATTAATCTGAAGAATAATTCACACTTTAAAAAGGTTCTGTAGATCAAATGAATAGCGATGAAACGCTCACACAAGGTTGCAATTTTAGACAAAGTTTATCCAATTTTAACAGAGTAACTGAGTGAAGAACTCGATGAATAATTGAATCACACTGAAGAATGGAACAAACGAATTAATTTGAAGAATAATTCACACTTTAAAAACGTTTTGTAAGTCCGATGAATTCAGATGAAAGGTTTAGACCGAGCGCAGGAAGCACACTCGACTATCCACCATTGAAAAAGACACGGAGATGCTGCAAGCTACAATGAAAAAGGCAAGCTGCCAGATGTGTTAGAAACGTAGGCAAAACGCTCGCAAACGAATGGTGAAAAAGTAACAAATATCTAGAAAGTAAGATGCCTAAAGACAAGATTAAAATTCCAAAAAATCGAATAGTATAAATATTAAAATTGCAACGGCAAACAATCCGACGAAAAAATACGAATAGAAGTATAGAAAACCAATTTGACCAGGGGCAGTGGGGCAAGGAACCATGACTGTGACGTCACTGGTCAGCGCAGATGCACAAAATGACAACATGATGTCTACGTAGTAGCGGAACAAGTAACAAGTGGAACCGTTCCAATAAATGCTTTGTCAGATTTTACATAAACTGGGCCCCTTGTGTCATACGGGGGTATGGCACAATAAGAAAAAGTAAGAAATATGTAAAATCTGGCAAGGCAATTGGAAGTTGAAAACTGGGCCCCATGTGAGAACCAGGGGAAAAAAACAATGAAACCTGAAAATACAACATGAACCATAAGGGCAAGGGGATTAACTAGAATCCTCATCAATGGGAAGAGGTGCTAAACTCGAAATAGCCCTCTTAAAAGTGCCAGAGGGAGTGAGAACAGTGACAACTCGAACCTTGTCGTCCTTACCGGGATGAACTTCAGTAATGCGCGCAAGCTTCCAAGTGGACTGCGCGGAACCAGGATCCTTCAAGATGACAACCGTACCGACCTTCAAATTTTCACAACTGTTTAACCATTTGCCTTTTTTCTGAAGAGTGGTTAAATATCCACGAGACCACCTATCCCAAAGCTCCTGGATAGAAACAGCAAGTTGATACCAACGTGAACGATGGTCAATGTGTTTGGTGTTAGGCGGCAAGAAGGGTAATGACGTAAGTGGACGTCCAATCAAAAAATGACCTGGAGATAAGTAGGCAAGATCATGTGGATCTTCCGACAAGGGAACAAGAGGGCGCGAATTCAAGATGGCCTCGACCTGAGCAGCAAGAGTACAAGTTTCTTCAAAGTTAAATACCTTGTTGAAAGTGACTACACGGAATATGCGTTTGAAATTTTTTTACTGCATCCTCCCCAGAGTCCACCGAAGTGCGGAGCCCGAGGGGGAATGAAGTGCCATTGGATGTTGAGTACAGACATAGTGTCATGAATATCTGATTTGAGACGATCAGAGGACAAAAATTCGTGGAGCTCCCGTAGCTCATTGTTGGCACCAACGAAAGTTGTGGCGTTGTCCGAAAAAATTGGAATGCGGAATGCCACGACGAGCAGAAAAACGAATCAGAGCGGCAATAAATGCCTTGGAAGTAAGTTCTGAGACAGTTTCAATATGAACGGCACGAGTTACCATACACACAAACAGCGACAAGTATGCTTTAGAAAAAGTATGAGATTTGGGGCCGCCTACACGGATGGAAATAGGACCGGCGTAATCCAAACCACAATTATAAAAGGGAAAGTTAGCCTGAACGCGGGCCGCTGGTAAACTACCCATGATTTGCTCAGAGCGAAGAGCCGAAAAGCGAAAACACAATATGCAATGCCGCAATACACTTTTGATGGTGCGACGGGTGGAGGAAACCAAAATCGTTGTCTTACACTGGCCATGGTGGCCTGCACCCCAGCATGACTTGGACGACGATGGTGAGCAACAATCAATGCACGAGTGAATTTGTGATTGCTGGGCAACAATATTTGATGTTTGTAATCAAATGAAGCATTTGCATTTTGCAAACGTCCACCAACTCTGAGCAGAGAATCTGAATGAACGAATGGTGACAAGGCTTTAATAGAACTATTAGGTAATAGCTCCTGATTTTGACGCAATGCTTTAAGTTCGGCAGAGAAAGCTTCTTCTTGAATAGATTTGAAGATACAATTTTCAGCTTCTGAAATTTCAGAGATAGTTAATTGACCAAAGTGCGGAGTGATTGAATTTAGTTTTCTACAATTATGAATGAACCGTAGAACATATGCTGTTGTACGAACGATTTTGTGATAGGTGGAGCAACTATTGATTATACCTGAAATAACATCATTATGAGAAGAAGTGGTAGCTAATACCTGAACTGATTGAGAACTGTTTTCCTGAACTGATTTCTGAACTGATTTCTCTAACTGATGAGAGACATCATTTGAAGTTAGAAAATTCGACGTGACCCTACGGGGAGCGGCCACAGGTGAAGCGGGGAGGCACGAACGAGGTGCTGCAATAGGACGAATAGTTTTACAAGAACCAAATATGACCCAACCTAGACTGGTTTTCTGAAGGATGGGAGCGTTTTGAGCTAGATACAATTTACCAGGCTGAAGAACAGATGCAAATATGCCAGCACCAAGTAACAAATCTACAGGCTTAGGCTGATCAAACAATGGATCCACTAATTTGAGTTCAGCGGGAATTGAAATTTTGGAAAGATCGATGTTCACACTAGGAACATTAGCTGATATGCTATCAACTACAATACAATTTTCTTCGACCTACCATGAACGATCAGATGAAGCCAAGCAGACTGAATGAGAAGTAGATGATTTGGTCTTATTCTCACCTACACTATGAATCAAAGTGTCAGAATACAAAGTAACAAGTGACAATTTTTCAGCCAACCTAGTTGACATCAAATTACAATCAGAGCAAGAGTCTAAAAGCGCGGTTGCTTTAATAAATTCCCCACTAGAAGTTTGAACCAAAACCTCGGCAGTAGGTAACAAGCGACAGTTGATTGCTGTTGCAAACACAGAGACGAAGTGGAGCTCATTGTGACATGAGAGTTCTTCTGAGGCTGTTCTGCATGAGAAACAGCTTGCTTAGTTGTTTCCACATTCTGAACCATGACGGACTTCAAAACAGCATTCTTACCCTTGGAGGGAGCAAAAGATTGAGAATGAATAAGATTTGAAGTTACCTTATCCTTAGAAGTAGGCTGAGTGTCCCGTGATTGAGGATACGACCTGTGAAGAACAGTGTGGTGACTCTTGCCACAAAGTGTACACGATTTGTCGGAACAAACATGATTGGGTGCGAAAGGCTTGAGGCAATTATAACATAACCTTTTGTCATGGACAGCATTCCAACAATCAGTAACCTGTAACTTCAATAATTCATTACAACGATTTGGAAAATGACCAACAGAATTACAAAAACTACAAGGTGACATAGAAGAGGTAGTAACCTGCATCCTAGCTTGAACATTCGATTGATTTTGGTTGAACTTCGGCTTGCTATGAGCACCAACCGAGTTGGATGTACCTTGCTGTACATTTCCTTGATGATGGTTAGCTGAGCTTGAAGCAACAGCTTCCATGATTTTGCATTGTGATTCCAAAAAATTCCAAAATTTATCAATGGTGGGAATGTCGTGTATACCAACACTCTTTTCCCATTCTCGAACAGTAGCAGTATCCAACTGCAACAACATTTTGTGCATATACAACAAGTCCTTGATTTGGACTCCAAGTTGAAGCGCTTCGAGTGCGGTGATGTGGGACTTGCAAAAGTCAATGAATGCCCGTAATGATTGCGGACAGTTACGCTTTATGGTAGGCGGAGATTCAATTGCCGTGACGTGCCTGGCAGCAATTAATCTCTTGTTGTCATACCTCTCCCTCAAGAGGTTCCATGCAAGCTGAAAACCATTTTCGTCAGCTTCAATGTGTTCCACTCTAGCAAGAGCTTCACCACTGAGTGATTGACGAAGATAGAAAAATTTCAATGAATCATTAATGTTATCTTGATTACCAATAATATTAGTAAAAGCACTTGAGAATGCTTGCCATTTTGAAAGCTCCCCATTGAAGCGTGGAAGCGGAATCTGAGGCAACTGAAAATTTGCCAAAGGTGTGTTTTGAGATGTTGGCCGCTGGGAAGCACCAGCAGTGGCCTCATTGATGCGTTGTCTGCTTTCAAAAGCAGTTAATGCAGCATTTGCCTTAGAGGTAATGGAGATAAACTTATTGAGTATCTCAAAGTGAGTTGAAGTGTTCTGCGCTTGCAACTCTGAATTCCATAGTTGTTGATGTATCTTATCATACTTAATTCTAAGTAAACCTAGTTCGTTTTTTACAGTCAATAATTGATAATAAGTGGCTTCAGTGTCCACAACAAAATCGTTATAGCTGGTTATGAACCAATCTATTTCCTGGTGTAAATTGTCTCTTGCATTGAAAAGAGCAGAAGGCTCAGGAAGTGATTCTTCCTCATGATCAGACATGCTTAAAAATTAACAGAAAAACCTGAGTGAATGACACGATAGTGCACTGTAGCAATGCGATTGCTGCGCCAATAAGCAACCTTGGGCGCTGGTCCAGTACACAGAGAGGCACGCCTGTGTGTTTGAGGCAAGTTGTATCAAGCTTGCTGTGCGGCGAGTCAAGTAGCGAGCTCGCAAGGCGGTGTAGTTTGCCGTGTGTTGCTTTCTCAATGTGCAATAGCCGTCTGTGACCAGTTCAGTGCGGTTCAGTCTCTCAGGGTACAAGATAGTTGATAGCTGGTGCATACACGTCGCAGCGTGCTTTGAGTTGCAGCCAGTACTGAAAATTTGAAACAGGTGTGTGAATGCTTAATATTAAACAATATAAACATACAAAGTACAATGAAATAAAATATACTCTAGAGTGGGACCTAATCATTGGCGCAAAGCTAGACTATTAGGCACACGGTCACTGAAACCCCAAGGTTCAATGGACCAAGAAATGGGTAATAAAAATAACCAATTATCCTAGGTAACGCTAGATCAAAAAATGAACGGGCCGGAGGACCAATTTTTACAATTGGTCCAATTAACAATTATCCTAGGAAAACACTGGGTCAAAAATGAATGGGCTGGAGGACCAATTTTTATGACAGAATCCAAGGGCAGGGCAGTGGACTGTGGATGATAGTTGGTATAAATACCTACAAATAAATCTTTGAATTCTGTACATAAAAATACTGATAGCTTGAAGTGTGGTAAGTACGCCAATAAAGGACTAAATGAGTCAACAATATAAGATTTAATAATAATAAGATGATAATAGTAGGCAGATGGCCACATACAAAAACAATTGTGTCAAGTATCTTGGGGTCAATAAAATAATGATAGGCAGGTGGCCACATACAAACATTGAATCAAATATCTTGAGATCAATAAAATAATAATAGGCAGATGGCCACATACAAAAACAATTGTAAGTAGGTTAAGTCTTTGAATCTTTAAATAATAATAGGCAGATGGCCACATACAAAAACAATGAGTCAAATCTTGGGAAAATTACAACATGTGAAACAATGTAGAGAACTACAAAATTTAAATGAAATTAGGTCAATGACATTAATGACCATTGAAGTCTGACAATAAATGCAAAGGTAGTAATAATGATACCTGAAATGAATATAAAATTGAGTGCTATAATGAAAGTTATTACTAAGGTACAATAATAATGATTAAAAATGACAATAAGCTGTAAAAAAAAATGCTCAGCAAGTAACGTATAAAAATATATGCGGCATAGGCCTTCAGTGATTTGAATGTCAAAATAGACTTCGACCAAACAATTAATAGGCGTTACTGGCCTTAAAATAACACTTAAAAGCTAAGGGTAGCTAATAAATACAATGAGGACAGTCCGGGTTGAATATAGGCGACATGGGCCTTCAATGAATTGAATGTCAAGACAGACATCAATTAGAACGAGTAATAGGCAACAGTGGCCTCAGAAAATCACTTGTAAAGCCAAGGGTAGCTGTCAAATCCAGAGAATTAATAGTTGCTACTATTGAATACAATTATATAGGCGTCAGTGGCCTCAGAAGATCACTTGTGAAGTCAAGGGTAACTGTTAAATACAATGAATTAATAGGCGTCGGTGGCCTTAGTGAATTGCATGTCAAGATAGACATTAATCAAATAATAAGTAGGCGTCAGTGGCCTCAGTGAATTGAATGTCAAGATAGACATTAATAAAACAATAAGTAGGCGTCAGTGGCCTCAGTGAATCACTTGTAAAGCCAAGGGTAGCTGTCAAATCCAATGAATTAATAGGCGTTGGTGGCCTTAGTGAATTGAATGTCAAGATAGACATCAATTAGAACGAGTAATAGGCGACAGTGGCCTTCAATGAATCACTTGTAAAGCCAAGGGTAGCTGTCAAATCCAAAGAATAATTGCTACAATTGAATACAATTATATAGGCGTCAGTGGCCTCAGAAAATCACTTGTGAAGTCAAGGGTAACTGTTAAATACAATGAATTAATAGGCGTCAGTGGCCTTAGTGAATTGCATGTCAAGATAGACATTAATCAAATAATAAGTAGGCGTCAGTGGACTCAGTGAATTGAATGTCAAGATAGACATAATAAAACAATAAGTAGGCGTCAGTGGCCTCAGTGAATCACTTGTGAAGTCAAGGGTAACTGTTAAATACAATGAATTAATAGGAGTCAGTGGCCTTAGTGAATTGCATGTCAAGATAGACATTAATCAAATAATAAGTAGGCGTCAGTGGACTCAGTGAATTGAATGTCAAGATAGACATTAATAAAACAATAAGTAGGCGTCAGTGGCCTCAGTGAATCACTTGTGAAGTCAAGGGTAACTGTTAAATACAATGAATTAATAGGCGTCGGTGGCCTTAGTGAATTGCATGTCAAGATAGACATTAATCAAATAATAAGTAGGCGTCAGTGGCCTCAGTGAATTGAATGTCAAGATAGACATTAATAAAACAATAAGTAGGCGTCAGTGGCCTCAGTGAATCACTTGTGAAGTCAAGGGTAACTGTTAAATACAATGAATTAATAGGCGTTGGTGGCCTTAGTGAATTGCATGTCAAGATAGACATTAATCAAATAATAAGTAGGCATCAGTGGCCTCAGTGAATTGAATGTCAAGATAGACATTAATAAAACAATAAGTAGGCGTCAGTGGCCTCAGAAAATCACTTGTAAAGCCAAGGGTAGCTGTCAAATCCAATGAATTAATAGGTGTTGGTGGCCTTAGTGAATTGAATGTCAAGATAGACATTAATAAAACAATAATGATGCATACGTAAATGAAAATTGAAAAGAACGATTTACATAACCTGAATAAAATTTTGGAGAGGAGATGCGGCCAGGCAGACAGGCAATGACTCCGCAATACCAACAGAAACAGGACATCAGCAAGTGATGAAGTGATCTGGCCATGTGATGACAAGCATGGAAACGTCCACTACAGCAGGCGAATCCCCCAATGGAAAAGTAGGCTGGAGCGAGTAGAATTCCAAACGAATAATCCGATCTTCAAATTGTGGAATTTTTGGCTTGATTTCCAAACGGTAGAGATGATGCACTTGAAAGTTGAGGTTCACGAGGTGAAGCCAATTGTAGAAAAATGGCAACTGAAGCTTACACGAGGTTGTAATTTTTGACAAAGTTTATCCAATTTTAACAGAGTAACTGAGTGAAGAACTCAATGAATAATTGAATCACACTGAAGAATAGAACAAACGAATTAATCTGAAGAATAATTCACACTTTAAAAAGGTTCTGTAGATCAAATGAATAGCGATGAAACGCTCACACGAGGTTGCAATTTTAGACAAAGTTTATCCAATTTTAACAGAGTAACTGAGTGAAGAACTCGATGAATAATTGAATCACACTGAAGAATAGAACAAACGAATTAATCTGAAGAATAATTCACACTTTAAAAAGGTTCTGTAGATCAAATGAATAGTGATGAAACGCTCACATGAGGTTGCAATTTTAGACAAAGTTTATCCAATTTTAACAGAGTAACTGAGTGAAGAACTCGATGAATAATTGAATCACACTGAAGAATGGAACAAACGAATTAATTTGAAGATTAATTCACACTTTAAAAACGTTTTGTAAGTCCGATGAATTCAGATGAAAGGTTTAGACCGAGCGCAGGAAGCACACTCGACTATCCACCATTGAAAAAGACACGGAGACGCTGCAAGCTACAATGAAAAAGGCAAGCTGCCGGATGTGTTAGAAACGTAGGCAAAACGCTCGCAAACGAATGGTGAAAAAGTAACAAATATCTAGAAAGTAAGATGCCTAAAGACAAGATTAAATTCTAAAAAAATTGAACAGTATAAATATTAAAATTGCAACGACAAACAATCCGACGAAAAAATACGAATAGAAGTATAGAAAACCAATTTGACTAGGGCAGTGGGGCAAGGAACCATGACTGTGACGTCACTGGTCAGCGCAGACGTACAAAATGACAACATGAACGAGTAACAAGTGGAACTGTTCCAATAAATGCTTTGTCAGATTTTACAATTGTATTAATGGTCTGTTTCTTGAGTAAGTTTCAGGTTCATCATGGCTTCCCTTACACATGTTTACAAATATTTTCTGTGTGCATGAAAATAATTACAATATTAATATTATTATATTTTTAACAATATTATATTATTGTATTCAATATAATTGTTCTGTTTCTTGAGTATGTTCCAGGTTCATCACATGGCTTCTCTTTCACATGTTTACAACTATATACTGTGTGCATGTGATCAGTTTCTAATATTAATATTGTATTTAATTTGTTACAATTTTTATTATTGTATCTAATGTTATTCATTGTATTAAATTGCCCTGTTCCTTAATTTGTTTACAGGTTCATCACAGCATCACTTCTCTAATAATTATAAACACAATCGTCGCAGCTATTCATTCATTTTTACTCTGTGAGTAAAATGGTGTCTTTGAATTTACATTTTACTCTGTGAGTGAAATGGTGTTTTTGATTTACATCCAATAACAATGGATTCTTTGAGTAATTATCTTATATCTTGAATTTGTATTTTTTATCTACATTGTATTCAATCCTTTTGTTTCAGTTTCATAGTGTTTCAGGTACATCTTTTTAAACGCTCATATTTTTCATCTTAGCTCATCTTTTTAAACGCTCACATCTTTTCCTCCTCCATGCTTACTGTGTACATGCTTTGAGTGACCCATGTTGCATTTAGAACAACTCAAGTTCTTTGTCAACATAAATTTTCTCAATTTTTATGTTTCTCAAGTACGTTTCAGATTCATTGCGGCTTCTCTACTTAAAGTGCGCACATGCTCACAACTTTTATTTTTCATTTGAGTGTGATGCCCGCATGAGATCTAGGCTTGTGCATGGTTGATGAGGCGGATGATAAGATATGAATGCACCTACAGTTTGAGTTTTACAGTTTCATTTCTTCATGTTTTCTGAGTGCATGCTTCGAGTGATCTAGGCTTGTGCATGGTTGATGAGGCGGATGATAATTAATAAGAGATGAATGCACCTACAGTTTTAGTTTTATCTCTTCATTTTTATTGAGTGCATGCTTCGAGTGATCTAGGCTTGTGCGTGGTTGATGAGGCGGATGATAATTAATAAGAGATGAATGTACCTACAGTTTTAGTTTTATCTCTTCATTTTTTTGAGTGCATGCTTCCAGTGATCTAGGCTTGTGCATGGGTAATGAGGCGGATGATAATAAGAGATGAATGCATTTGCAGTTTTAGTTTTACAGCTCTATCTCTTCATGTGTTTTGAGTGCATGTTTAGGATGATTTATGTTGCATCTTGAACACGTTGTGTTGTGGCCATTTGTTGCATACTATATGTTCACTTTTATGTTTGATATGTGATGAAAAACATGTGTTATAATAATATTTATGTTGTATATTGCATAATATTCATTATAAATCTTGAATGAGCTGTAGGCATATAATAGATAGATAGATTAATTCATTTGCTATGGACCATACAGTCATCAGCAACGCCAGTAAAATATTCATAACACTAAGGCCCGGTTGCACAACAGTCGGTTAAATTTTAACCGTAATTAATTTCACGAGAACCAATCAGAGATGGCCTTCTTGATAACACGGCTTCTCTGATTGGCTCTCGTGGGATTAATCACGATTAAAATTTAACCGGCTGTTGTGCAACCGGCACTTAACACTTCATTGATAAAAGAATGTGTGAGAAACTCCTCCAAAGAATAGAAGGGGTTTGCAAGCAGATCAAATAGTGATTTGTTGAACAAAGAGACTGGATAATGTTTTAATGACTCTGGCAACCCATGTAGGAATCATAAGCTATTTGTTGCATACTATCCAATTATTGGTCTTGAATGTGTTGCCAGGTATTATTGTATTCAAAATTATAAGTCAAGGTGAATTAAAGAGATGTTTTCAGTTCTACAGAATAATGTAGAACTGACAACATCTCTTTCAATATTCATCTTAATATGGAGCAATTCCACTTCTCTTTTCCTGGTGTAAATTTTAAAATTATATATTATTTGCTGCATCTACTTTCCACTTGTATGTCTTGGATTTGATGTTAGGAACGTGTTGGAATTTTAATAGTAATATATTATATCATCACCATTGCACCACAATGATCATCACTACTATTTTTTCAAGATAATGGCTCAACTCACACTTACGCGACTCAGGTCGAGGAGAGACTCGACTCTAGTCGAGAGCATGTGTTTTCAAATGGTGACAGTCGCGGAGACTAAAGTCGACTGGTCTGAGTGTCACCATGGAAACACATGCTCTCGACTAGAGTCGAGTCTCTTCTCGACCTGAGTGGCGTAAGTGAGTTGAGCCTTAGATTTCTCATTATTTTAGTGCTGTGTTATTGAACTAAACATATTTCGTTTCAGATTATGGAGTTTCAGCTATATTTTCAACTCTTTATTACATTTTAGTGTCATAACAATAAATTTTCAAGTGCTAAATCAAGAAGATCCTAGTGCCTTTGAAAATTTATGTTGAAAAATGTAATAAATGAGTTCCTATAATAAATAAATTCAATGGGAATTTTCTATTATTATGGGAATAAAATAGGCCTATATTCATTAAATATAATATCTATGATATTTATATTAATGATACTATAAATCATAATCATAAATACATATATTTGTATATGTATTTGTCAAATTGTAGTTTTATCATTTTATTTATCATAATAATAATGATCAAGTTGATATAATATTATCTATTCAATAGTCAGGACGAATGTATATTTAATGTCTTCTTCCTTCATTCATGGTTTAGTCTCTTGCCTGTTCCGACTCACAACAGTATAATTGTATATCTATTACAGTACGGTAGTCTAAAATTACAATAATCATTAAATCAGTTATTCATCTTTTATATTTTATAGCCATCTTTTCCTAGGTCTTCCTATATCTCTTTTTCCTATAGGGTGGTAGTTAAGAATTTTCAAGGGAATCCTTTCTTTTGGCATTCTGTTGACATGCTCCCTCCACTGGTTGCGATATGATATAACTTTTTCATTTATATTAAAGACACCCAGCTCTTGCCTTATATCCTCATTTCCAATGTGGTCCCGGCGGTCTATTTGTATTTATTGTATTTTGTATAATAGATAGATGTATATTATTGTATAGTTGACTTAGGTCTTATCCTTCTATTCATTCATTTTGGCGCATTTATTTTATTTGCCTAATATTATACATGTTTCATTTTTATTCTCTAATATCATTGTTTATTGTAATTAAGTAGAGATGTATATAGTTGATATACGTTGTCAAATTATTGTTTCAGATAATGAGATTTCAGATTCCTTTTCATAGATAGAGAGGTACATTATAATACCTTCTATAGAGAGAAGCCTTCTGGGACTAACACCAAACGGATCTCATGACCGAGACTTCTGGAAGCGACTGACTCAAACTATATATTCTTTGTTCAATTAAATTGTTACAGTAATGTGTTTTTCCAGTTAAACTAATGAGATTTTTGTTCAGATAAGGAGGTTTCAGCTTCTTTCTCATAATAATTTATTCATTCAGGATGATTATCTATATAGCTTCTATATAGAGAAGCCTTTTGGGACTAACACCAAATGGAGCTCATGATCGAAGTAGACTCCTGGAAGCTAATGACCTGAAACGCCAACCCCACCACAGTGGGAAAAGTATGAAGTTCAAGACGAAATTTTGGCTACCGGTTCGCTACTTCATGGTTCAAAGGTTAGTGGAGAATTCTCTTTATCTTCAAGTTTAAAATTTGAATTTTTAAATTTACTTTGATTATTTTAAATCTTTAGTTTAATCTCATTAAAATTTTAAATCCAATTCCTAGTTTGGATTTCAATTTTGAAATTCACATTGATCCTTTCAAATCTATAGTTTAAATTATTCTGATAGTATTCAAGTAATTCAAAGAAGATTTTTGTATTTTTACAACCAAAGCTTGACAAACTAGAATTATAAATCTTTTGAATGTGGCAATTTCAAAAACTTGACAAAGTTGAAATTTTATAATAAACTTAGGCTCAACTCACACTTACGCGACTCAGGTCGAGAAGAGACTCGACTCTAGTCGAGATCATGTATTTTCAAATGGTGACAGTTACGGAGACTAGAATCGACTGGTCTGAGTGTCAACGTTTAGAAAAACATTCTCTCGACTAGAGTCGAGTCTCTTCTCGACCTGAGTCGCGTAAGTGTGAGTTGAGCCTAAGTTATTATAAAATTTCAACTTTGTCAAGTTTTTGAAATTGCCACATTCAAAAGATTTATAATTCTAGTTTGTCAAGCTTTGGTTGTAAAAATACAAAAATCTTCTTCTATAAGCAAGACTGTACAGATTAGGTTATTAGGCAAGCACTTGGTGTGTGGTTTTTCAAGCCTTTTTTGTTTCACTATAAAATTGAAAATTGAAGTACAGAGTAGAATAGAGTCAATAACCAAAATTGGATCAATATACAAAGTTATTCATATACATTTCTGATTTCTTGAAAATTACAAACAGAATATTGAAAACAGCAAAAAATGGATCAATTTACAAAGTTATTGATATATTAATGTTGCTTTCCATGACGAAACGCTATAGCCTATGATAAATTTGTTGTAATTTAGACACTGTGTTACACTTTTAAATATGTGAAAAACAGTTACTTTTCTTGGCGAATTGAGGTATGCATTTCACTCCTGAGGAGGAGCTACATCAGTGGCTCCTCCTCAGAAGTGAAATTCATACCTCAATTCGGCAAGAAAAGTAAGTGTTATTCAAATATTCACAAATGTAAAACAGTGTCTAAGCTAGAACAAAGCTATTAATATATATTTCTGATTTCTTAGAAGTTTTTATGCGTTGTAAGTGTATTTCTAAGTTTTTTTTTGCATACATCACTCATGGTCTGTCGACCGTCTGAGTTCTTGAGGTTGGTAGCCTTCTCTGACAGGCTTCTCCCAGTATTCTAGTGGTGGCAGCTCTCTTTTGGAAGTTGAACGTCGGTGGCAGTCTTCTCATCCTATATTCATTTGCAAACGGAACTTCTAAGTTGTTTAATCTTATTGGGACGTACACATAATGCCTATTTGTGAAGACAACATGTATGGACTTGCTTTCATTCAACTTAATCCGCCAGGTTCTAGTCCAATTTTCTTGATGGCTTCTTGTGCTTTACTTGTAGCTTCCTCATTAGATATAATTTTGCAGAAGTCCAGTTGAATATTCATATACATTTTTGCCTGTTATCAAATTTATTCAATTTAACTATTATAAATTTTGTTCCTTCCAGTTGTAAGTAAGTTTTTCCAACTGAGTCATTTGTCCATTGTAATCACCTTCTGGTGGAACGGATTAGCTGAAAATAAATTTGAGAAGGCCAACTTTGTAAACATAGTTAAGTTTTAGTTTGTAAGTGAATTATTTGTAACTTTGTACCCTACAATAAGCTTAGCCCTGGCTGGTTAAGGCCCGCCGCAAAGTAGATCCACGCTAATCCACGAAAAGCAACCCACGCCGTGGGATGTTTTGTAAACCATTGCTAGGCTTCTCTAGACATCTGTGTAATGATAATAATACATGCAATGGATAATCCACTTGTCAGCTGATTGATTATGAATAATGTTGTCGAAATTATTAATACTAGTTACTTCAATTCAACAATCCAACGCCTTACTGATTCTATAATCATACTAAGATTTATTCTTCTAATGATAAAATATTAATACTAATTTCAATCGTTTAGCCACAGGTCAATGCTCTAATTAGTAAAGAATCCATAGCTTAGCTCATGTTGTCAAAAATTTTAATCCTATAATTTCATCAAATTGACAAGTCAAAGCCTAACTGATTCTCTTACCTCTAAAATGAATTACTTGATAATTAATTCATTGAAGAAATATTAGGCTCATACTTATTAACTTGTTAATACTGACTTGTAATACAGACTCCAGCTGTTTAAAGTCTAGAACTTAGTCAAATCCCGAGCTCGGAAACGGCCCTTAGTCATTTTATATGGAAGGCTACACTAACATTAAATATAAATATCTATCATACAATTCGACTGAGCAAAATATATCGAAATAATATGTTTATACAATGTTATAATATGTTTATAATGTTTATAATATGTTACTAAATGGATTACATATGTACAGTGAATTGTAGATTAATAATTATATGAATCATCTCTTTTTCTTTTGAGTTTTTAAATTATTATGAATTCATTCTAGTTTTTCTGCTCTCTTAGTATTTCACTCTTAGTACTTCTTCTAATGGAAAATATTTTAATTTTAAGTTTTTGCAATGTATTGTATATGAAAATTTTTATATTTTTCACATTTGTAAAGTTTGTTTAATGATTTTGGCAATAAATATTTATTTCTTCCTTTCTTGTATTGTATAAAGGTCCCGTCTATAGACTGGTCGCACACTCCGGCATCAGATCCTTTGCAGGTGTGAGAAATGCCTACATAGAAGTGTGTGCCTTAGTAGCGTGCGCTGATAGGACGATCGAGTCCTGTGGACATAGACCGTCGTTCGAGAACGTCTCCTCCCGTACACAGATCAAGAACGTTAACATCCACACGGAGTCCCTCAACATTACCACACCGTTTGTCAGTACGCTCGACTCTAATATCCATCCTCTAATGGGGAACGAGTTGTCGTTCATTGAGTCGATTGATAAGTTCCGGGGGTATATACAGAAGACCTACTTGTTCCTGGAGAAACCCAAAGATGATTTGATTACGTTTGGGGTGTATAAACTGTGATGAAGACTGATCCAACATGTGATGTACTTAGTTTTGTATGAGATTTTTATAGTTTTAGACCCGATTTCTAGATAATTTATCAAATCTTAGGTTGGGCGTACACCGGTTAGTCAAGATAAGACTAGTCACGTTTAGTCACAATACTTCACATAGTTGCTTATAAATAATTTAAGGAATTGGCATTAGAATAACCTATTTAGAATATTGAAAACACGGTTTTTGTCAAAAAATATCACTTATTTATTATAAATTAACATTTGACAGCATCCCAGTGTTTTTATTATGGATTTATATCACGATATCTCACCAGCAACTGTATCTGAAGTTAGTCTAATGCAATGACTAATCAGTGTGAGTTGCGTCATAAGCAACAATGTGAAATATTGTGTCTAAACGTGCATGATCATGTCTTGTCTTGTCGTGACTAACTGGTGTGTGCCTAGCCTAATAAACCATCAAATTTATATGTTTAATGGTCCATCAGATTTAATAAGTATCCTAGAAACCGGCCATTAAAATAATATTGTTCCTCCAATTTACCACTAAACTAGTACTTGATAATCTGATCTATGTTTTAAGAGATGTAGAACTGTTCATGTAGTGCTAATACAATACTGTGTCTTATTAGTTATTTTCTATTTACTTGAATAGTTTCATTTCTTTAAAATATGGCTAAGTCGGGGACGGTCGGCACTGTTAAACTTCTCCCTCCATGGTTGGACTCTCAACTCAGGAATAGAGAGTACAATAGAAGGTAGACTCAACTTGCTACGCTCATTTAATTGAATATATTATTTTAAATTAGGGATAGAAACAGTTCTGGACGATTACCTGCTGTTCATCCCGAATTTTTTAATTAATTACTGTCAATAAATGACTGAAACAATATCTGTGCTTCAATGCATTTTGTTGTCCTTTATGGGGAAAAGTTTTATTTTTATACAGTAAAGACCAATAATCTGGACACTAATATACACTAATTGGCAGTTGTGTCATGTTTAGGATAGAACTCAACTCTGCACAAGCAGATTTGGGTTCAAAGCAAATCAGAATAGCTGGTGCAAGCTACAGTCGTATTTATTGTGCTGTGTTTAAACCACAAGCTGATCCAATATAAGTTTAAACTTATTCTGTGCTTATCCTGACAATTTATTGTGTTTTTGAAATTGTTATATATATTGTAATAGCTTCATTGTTTTGAGGAATGATGATTAAGCGATATCTTTTCCTCGATTTTTCTAGTTTTATTTATACAATAAAAAATGATAATATTGGCATGGCTTTTATTCGTGGAGAGTCCCTGACGGAAATTCCACTTCGCCTGAGTAGCGAAGTACATAATTAAAGCCATCAATGGGCCTCACGACTGTAATATATCAGCCAGGACCGAGAATTCTACGTGCTCATCCGATACAATGAATTATTCAAGTGGAACAAGACACAGTATTTTATAATTTTCATTAGTACCTAATAATTTGTTCAAAGAAATGTGTACAAAAGGAACAAATGATTACTAATAAGTCATTAATGTTACCTGTAATTTTTATTAATGTGTTGATATGTTTTAATGTTTGAGTCAAGTCAACTTTACTAAGGACTGTTTGTGTAAATTCAGACCTCATCTGAACAGCAACCTGTTTGTACTAAGATCTATTTTATTATATTTTTATATCATATTTAACAGTAAAGGCGATACATTAATTGAATCTAAGCAGTGATTGAAGAAATGGTTGAAAAAAGTAAAGAATTAGAACGAATATGGTTGTGGTTTATGCCACTAGCTTTTCCGATTGAGTTCACACTAAAGGAACTTAAATTAAATTTCATGAATGACCGATTTTATGAATATTTTGATACTATTATTGTCCACTAACAATTCCTAACATTCACATTTGCTCAAATACAAGTGATATTCGTTATTTTTCAAAAGTATTGTAATCAAATATAACTAGTTAATGTTGAAAATATCAAATGTGATTTTAGATCAAATTCTGCAGAATTCAATGGTAAATGTATTCCACTATTATAAAAAATTATCGAGCAGAATAATGAATAATATTGTAACTAGTCTGTAAAATGATCGACTGAATAATGTTTAATGTTAGATTGAATATTTTTTTACAACTGACAAGAAAAATGGAGAACTAGTAGTTTGCAATAAATTATACACTATTCAAAAAACGTTGAGTCGATTCAATTATTCCATCTACTCATTTTTGTATAGGCCAACTAAGGACCACAGTAATTCACCATTAACCATTATTATTTACGTTGGTCTCCCGCTTTTGCCTCCAATATTCTTTCATCCTCGCACTCTGAGCGATTTGTCTTTCTAACGACCAACTTTCAATTCCTGGTTCTTCTGGGAAAACATCAATTTTAAGCTGATTCCGTAGCCCTGCTCTGATTAGTAAATCTGCCTCTGTTATATTTAATTTTTTTATCCTTCTTAGGTTCTATAAACCAGTTCGATTTGGATCTCCCACTTATTTTCTTGAATATTTTATTTGTTTGTCAACTCATTTCATTCCAGATGATATTTGTTGTAAATGAGTTGATAATGTGAAACTTCTCCATAATTGGATTGGAAAAACACAGTTTTAATTTTGTCACAATCATTAAATTTGTTGATAGGACTGTAGTTTCGTGTTGGAAACTAACACATCTTCTGCTGCTTTCAACACGAAACTGAAGTATTGTCAACATATTAAATAAATGTGGATGTGACAAAATTTAAACTGTGATTATTCATTTCAATATACCTGAATGTTTCTTCAACAGTAGAACAGTAAATTCATTTGTACAAGAAAAAATCTTCCCTCCATTCACAGATCAGAGAAATCACTCATCTCCAAATGCTTATAAATCAAGAATAGGAGAGAATTTCGCCAATGAGATGACATATTACTGTTCCTCTCGTCAAGTACTATCATTCCTGAGAGATTGAGCGATTTTAGTTTTCAACCATTTTTGCAAAAATCCAATATGTTATTCATGGATTTCATAAAAAATACAAATCTCCCAGATTTGGTTGATATTCGGGCTATGGAAAGAGGTTGACCTAACAAGTGTCGTGCTGTAATATGAGACGTTTCGCTAAAATACAGGGTGAGTTATTCACTCAACCAGAATATTATCTTAATAACTCTGTTTATATTACACGATTCTAATAAATAATTGAAGAGTTTCAATACATGGTTGTATCTCTTTCAAGAGTTTTATACTATAGTGAGGTTCACATTATAATGGCAGTATTTGATTAAGGCTGCAAAGGCTAAAATAAACTTTCTACTCGTGACATTTTTCAAAGTTTTTTCATTTGTATATCATCAAGCTATCAAAATGAAAAAGTTTTCTCAGGAAAACATTTTTTCCGATAATTACTTTTTGAGATATGAGCACCTGAAGTTTGAATTTTTGGGACAGAACATTTCAAATTCGGTAAGAGATAAATCCATGAGATTAAGAGGATTGATTCTTCATGGTATTGATGATCTAGTAAAACAAAAAAAAATTCTGAAAATTTCAATTTTTGAAAAAGTTATTCAATTTACCAAAAATAACTCAACTAATAGATATTTGTGCAACTAGTGCGCAAAGTGACAGTTTGCTGCACCGAAAGAAACGTTTACGCCCGAGCCGTAGGCGAGGGCGGAATGGCTTCTTGAGTGCAGCAGAGGAACTTTGCGCACGTATTTCACATAAAATTTTTCCTACAGTTACCATTGAATATGAAAAGTGGGTAATTATGGGTAAAATTCCCTGAAATCCATCAAATGTTTGTGTGTGTGATGCTGTTATTAATAACAACCTTAATTCATTTAAAAATTAATAATTTAATTGAAGTTGAAAAATCTCAGCCAAAGTTCTCATTTTTATTCATTCAAGAATCAGAAAAAATACAGATAGAACAAAAAATTCGAATTCAAAATGCACGCCAACAGCTGATTGGGATAGCTGCAAGATGGCTGAACCGACAAGCGCGCTAACTAGCGGGAAGAATCGTACCTAAGTTTGTTTCATCCAGCTAAAAAGTACTGAAACAGGATTCAGAAATTTAGACTTTTGCTCAAATTACCGAGCAAAATGCTCAAAGTAAACTGAAAAAATTTTGTTTTACTAGATCAACAATACCATGAAGAATCTATCCTCTAAATCTCATGGATTTATCTCTTACCGAATTTGAAATGTTCTGTCCCAAAAATTTAATCTTTAGGCGCTCGTATCTCAAAAAGTAATGATCAGAAAAAAACATTTTTCCTGAGAAAACTTTTTCATATTGAAAGCTTTATGATATACAAATCGAAAAACTTTGAAAAATAATATCACGAGTAGAAAGTTTATCTTTAGCCTTTGCACAGCCTTAACAAAGTAAAGTAGATAAGTTTTCTATTGTATTCTATTCTGACATTGGTTTCAAACCCATGGGTTCAAAGAAAAACTAGCCAATTGTTACTAGGTAACTATAAAATAATATTTATTTACAAAATTACAACACACTAAACAGATCCTTCTCACACCACTGCCGCCTCCGTTATTTCAGAGTGACTACTTTTGTTTTTCAATTGTTGCATGAGGTAGGGTATTTTCTCGCCGTCCAAGAGGTTATTCCAGATAGACTGCGTGACTGCAACGACAGAATATCCCATCGCTTCCAGCACTCTCATTTTCACATTCTCTTGGCCTTTCACTCGCTCTGTGTTCACTGTGTAGCTGGTGGGTCCCAGATACAGTATGGTGATTCTGAAACAGATAATAATATTTGTCTTCAGTTTTGTTTTCCATTTTTCTTCAATCCTTTTTATTTATTAGCTCTTAAATTAGAAGTTTACACTATTATAACAGGTGCTTTGTCAAGTTTATGACCAATTAATAAGTTCAAGTAATAACATGGAGAAACAATAGCCTAAGTAGATATCCCATGGTATCCCATGTAGCAACTTTTACTGTTATCTCAAGCCGATTACTGTTGATTATTGTCGAATTTTACTGTATTGTTGGGGTGAGAGTGTATGAACGGCACAATATGAGAGACTACCAGTGTCACACAGCTTCACGGGAAAGAATTACATGAACTATCGGCTTGAGATAACAGTAAAAGTTGCGACATAAACGTCCTATACCATGGGATATCTACTTATGCTATTGTTTCTCTATGGTAATAATGACCAATTTGATTACATATACATAATAAAGGTGATGTTTTGTCAGCTATGCTGTTCAACTTAAGCCTGGAAAAAGTAATGAGAGGAATAGTAATAAATCCAAGAGGAACGATAATGAACAGAATGTTGCAGTACATGGCCTATGCGGATGACGTAGTCTTGATTGCAAGAAACATCCAAACTCTAAAAGATGCTTCAAACAGCTCGATGACGGATCAACAGAAATGGGACTCTCAATTAATGAGAGTAAAACAAAGTATCTGGCAAGCAGCAGAGCTCGTCAGATTGGCGACAGATTCATAGAGTGCAATAATTACACATTCGAAAGAGTGGAAAGCTTCAAATATCTTGGTTCTATTATCACAGAAGATAACGATGTTGAAGTTGATATAAAAGCAAAAATAGCGGCAGGAAATCGATGTTATTATGCATTTAGCCAATACTTGAGATCCAAAACACTGTCAAGGAAAATTAAACAACAAATCTATGAAACTGTTATAAAGCCAGTTGTGTTATACGGGGCAGAAACCTGGGTTTTGAAAAAGAAGGATGAAGACCTACTGATTATATGGGAACGGAAGATTCTGAGAAGAATATACGGTCCAGTATGTATTGATGGAGAATGGAGACTTCGTTCGAATCAAGAGCTGCGTGACCTGTACAGAAAACTACCTATTGTACATGAGATCAAAGTGAGACGCTTGAGCTGGTTGGGTCATGTAGAAAGAATGAGCGCTGAAAGAGCCGTTAAAAAAGTTTTCAGAGAAAACCCAGGCGGAAGAAGGTGGCTGGAGGATGTGGAAGATGATCTCCGGAAAAAAGGCGTTAGGGGATGGAGACGCAAGACTGCCGACAGAGAGGAGTGGAGAGGCATTCTTGAGGAGGCCAAGGCCCTGGATGGACTGTAGTGCCATGGAGTAAGTAAGTATACATAATAACATACATTTTTTATAGTCAGATTCAGTTAAATTATTTAATTTATTCAATGAGTGGTGATAAAAATCAAGTGTAAAACGCAACTATAATCTGGTGTTTTAATCCTTCTAAATTCAAAATTTTTAGCTCATATACATTTTTGGACACAAATTGCATTTGAACTTTCAGCAGTGAGAACATAACGTCCTATTTCTTGGACATGTTATTCAGTATCAAAATTTGGGGATAGAATAGTTTTGGGCAGTGCCTGTTATTCTTTCCCTCCCAATCATATTTATATGATTTTTAATTGTATCCACGAATGAATAAATAAAAAAAAAACTCAGCATTCCCTATGAATAACATGAATGATTCTCATTAAATCAATGCTGAACGTTTGAAGTGAATCTTACTATAAACAAAGCGAAAACATGCATTAATTTATTATTATTATTTTTTCATGCTAACATCAAGAGAAATAAGTTTTCAGTAGAGATGTGAATTCGATTCAACATAATGAAGAGGATTGACAATTATTGGTCATGACCTTGTTCTTTACAAACTCAAATTCATGAAAGGAAAATGATACTGTAAATATAAATAAAAAAAAAATCTGGTGTGGCGCACTCACAACTTTCCTTGCCGTTATGAAAATTGATAACCTGACGCTAGTGTTTCCGCGCATCTCGAGTCTACTATTCAAAGATCTAAGCCAGCTGGTGACAGGACTATAACGCTGGAGACACACGAGATCTGCTATCTCTTCATAGTGAATGATTTAATAGAATCAACAGTTGCCAACAGTTTGCAATTGAAATAATAACATTTTCTCGAATTTCGAGCTTATTTTAAATTTTAGGTGAAAATGTTACTGAACATTAATTGTAAAGATTTTAATGTTCAATCTTTTCCATTTGGAATTTTTTGTTTAAATTGTATCTGAAGCCTGATAATTGGGAATCTAAAATCAAACTTTGCATAGATGGGGCGGAGCTCCTGGAATTTTACAGATATGGGACTTGTGGCAGTTGATAGAGCTTATCGATGACTATTCAAGGTATGAATTTGATCAAAATCGTTGAAGCCGTTTTCGAGAAAATTGCAAAAAACCCTGTTTTTGACAACATTTTCGCCATTTTAGCCGCCATTTTGAATCGCATCAGATCGAAATTGTTCGTGTCGGATACTTATATCGTAAGGACCTCAAGTTCCAAATTTCAAGTCATTCCGTTGATTGGGAGATGAGATATCGTGTACACAGACGCACATACACTCATACACACACACACACACACACACACACACACACACACACACACACACACACACACACACACACACACACACACACACACACACACACACACACACACACACACACACACACACACACACACACATACAGACCAATACCCAAAAACCACTTTTTTGGACTCAGGGGACCTTGAAACGTATAGAAATTTAGAAATTGGGGTACCTTAATTTTTTTCGGAAAGCAATACTTTCCTTACCTATGGTAATAGGGCAAGGAAAGTAATATACATCTGAGTGCCCTTTTCAAATTATTCCGTCACTACATGTTTCGGCTACTAATGCCATTTTCAAGTATTGACGGAATAATTTAAAAAGGGTACTCAAATGTATATTTTTATTTATATTTAAAAGTACCGTAGTCCTAAAGAAAAAATCTGGTGTGGTACACTCACACAACTTTCCTTGCTCATAAATTTGAAACTACGATCAGACTTTTGTATATGTGTATAAATATAATTGTTTTCAGAGTACTTTTTCCTTTGTGTAAATTGTGAATTTCGATGATTATTATTTTAGTCGTCATTTTTTTAAAGTCGTCAAAACAGCTGTTCTACAGATGAAATATCTCAACTATGTGTTCTTTTTATGAACTGCGCTACCTACCTACCTGATGCACGAGAAGGAGGTTACTAAGTCCATTTCTCAAGGATGGGGTGGACCCCCCATTAGTTTCCCAGTAAGGAGACTCATGCCAGTTGATAGAGCTGATAAATAACTATACAGAGTATGAGTTTGAAAAAAATCGGTCAAGTTATTTTGAGAAAATCGTGAAAAACATGGTTTTTTTAGTAATTATCCGCCATTTTTCACAAGAATATTACGGAGCTCCTGCAATTTTCCCAGAAATGAGACTCATGTCAGTTGATAGGGCTTATAAATAGCTATCCATGGTATAAATTTGAAGAAAATCGTTAGAGCCGTTTTCGATAAAACCGTGAAAACATGTTTTTTTAGTAATTATCCGCCATTTTGAATTCAATTTTATTGAATTTCTTATTGTCAGATCCTCATGGTATAAGGACCTTAAGTTTAAAATTTCAAGTCAATCGGTTGATTAGGAATGGAGTCGTTCTGTGAATATCGTGTTCACAGACATACACACATACACACACACACACACACACACACACACACACACACACACACACACACGACTCAGGGGACCTTTAAACTTATAGAAAACTTGAAATTAGGGTACCTTAATTTTTTTGGAAAGCAATACTTCCCTTACCTATGGTAATAGGGCAAGGAAAGTAAAAAAGACAAAATGATACTGTTATGGAATTTCTTTCCATTTTGTGGGTTGATTTCCATTTTCTTTTTCTGTTTCCATATTATCGAATAAATGAGTAATGATCACATAATCCACACCACATGCATTTTTCTAAACCAACACTTGTCATTCATGATTATCAATCCAATCGACGTTCATTATTGATTCATTTATTAATTGAATGAGGCAAACATACAATATTCAGGTCTGTTTGCACAAAACTATATTAAATTTTAACTGTGATTATTAATTAAGTGCTAATTAAAGACGTCTTCATCTCTTATGATTGATTCTCTTGACATTTAATCACCGTTAAAGTTCAATAGACTTGTCCAAACGGGCTCTGAAAAATAAAAAACAGGCAATCGTCCATCCAAGAGTCTTTGATTTTGAATTTTGTCTAATTAAAAATAAGTAATATCAACATTTACATTTACACCAAAGCATTCCACTTTAAACTTACACTGGTGAAATGTAAAATAAATGTGTAAATTAAACTTACATATTGCTATCTTCCGGTATGCGAGTAGCTAAGTCTTCCAGTTTCATTTCATCTGGTTTTGATCCCGTTTTTGATAATTCATCTGCAAAGTTGATGGCAGCAGCATATCCACCTTTACGCATTACTACTACATGATCTGGGAATAGAAAGAAATAGAAAATCATTAAGGCTAGAAACTCATAACCGACATGACAATATTTAATTTCGAATTGAAATACATGAGTATTGTTTAAATGACAAGCGTCCTCTCAAAGCAGCCAAACGGAATAGTTCTTTCTAGTGTAGAATCTTTAGTCACGAATAAGTAAGTATAGTTTGAGATAGTTTCATTGATGGCAAATTGACATGGGAGCCACATATCAGATATGTCAGTGTTAAACTGCCCAGAGTGGTATACTTGATGAGCCACGTCCCTGAGTCATATGCGATGACTGCATATTTTGCGTTCTTCCAAAGTATTATTTCATATGGGCTTCTATTCTGGGAAAATAGCGCACATGTGCAGGATCTTCTATTGATTCAGATAAAAGTTTAGGATTATAACAAACTCTTGACAGATTGGCTCAATGCAAACCATTATTTGTTGAATCAAGATTATTGACCATAATAAACCTTTACATATCTACTGTTCTCATATATACTAAAAACAACCGGTCTAAACATAACCTAAGAAGAAATATTCACTGATATAACACTAGGAGAAACAGGCATATCGATGTAGAATAATGTGAATATCTTCTGAACAGTTTGAGATATCGATGTGCGGTTTCCACCATTCATTTTTTCATGAAATTTTGTATCGAAATCATTTAAAAAAATAAAGTTGCATTAAATATGGCGGACCAGGTTTTTAAAGTCATAGTAAAGTAGTATTTTCAATTTGATTAGGATCCCCAATCACATCCACCATCAAATTACCTTTGTGTATGAGATATTGAGCCGTTCTCGGACTTTTCACCCACTCTGTATAGCTCACCTACAATGAACAAATTATGTTGCTATAATGTAATGTTTTGCTTGAAAATTTCAACTGTTATTGTTAATATAATGCAGTTCACAGAACTCATTCCCCATACCCAGACTTGTTGTCTTTGAGGGGAATATTCACTATGCATATATTGTCTCTGCTGCTGTATTTTTTCTTGTGTGAATAGAGATTATTTGAATTTGAATTTTGTTGTGAATGTTTTCTATTGAATTGACTGACCAACGAAATGCCCCAGCCTGGAATACACCGACGAGCACACATAGGACCGCCCCGACAGTGCCGTCTGCAGAGCGCCCAACAGAGGCAGGTCAACATCTTTGTGCCGCTCTTTCTGGGCAGCAATCAGCATGTCCAACATGTCAGCTGTGGGCAAATTGCCGCTGTAACTCGGGCAAAGTGTGGAGACGGCTTGGTAGAGCTCTAGCACTTCGATACCATCCACTCCGAAATCTAGACGAACAAAAGAATATAAACTATAGTGAAGTCCACGTAATAATTGCAGTATTTTATTAGCATAAATATTAATCTTAGCATTAATATTTGATTAGCATTAGCATCAATAGTGATTAGGTTTTTGATTGCAGTATTAGGTTTTTGATTTTGTATTAGGTTTTTGATTTTGTATTTGATTAGCATAAATATTTGATTAGCATTAGCATCAATAGTGAGTAGGTTTTGTATTCAAATTCTTCAAATAAGTGCAATATTTCCAAAGTTTTTAATATATTGTGAAACATTTTGTGATTCTTTTAGAGTATAACATCAACCTTCGAAATTTTCAAATCATTACTCCTGGACCGAAATCAAGTGACGAAGCAGTGTGTGATTACATGGACAACATTAACACTTTATCAAAATTTTTGGAGAGAAATAGTACAGGCTCAGCCTAGTTTTTCCTCCAATGTCATAAATGTATTATGATTATAGTGTTCTATACAATAAAATAAATAATAAATAAATAAATAAGCATTGGAGTTGCTATCCTTGTAACATCTTTTTGGAGAGAAATAGTACAGGCTCAGCCTAGTTTTTCCTCCAATGTCATAATGTATTATGATTATAGTGTTCTATACAATAAAATAAATAATAAATAAATAAATAAGCATTGGAGTTGCTATCCTTGTAACATCTTTTTGGAGAGAAATAGTACAGGCTCAGCCTAGTTTTTCCTCCAATGTCATAAATGTATTATGATTATAGTGTTCTATACAATAAAATAAATAATAAATAAATAAGCATTGGAGTTGCTATCCTTGTAACATCTTTGTAACATCTTTTTGGAGAGAAATAGTACAGGCTCAGCCTAGTTTTTCCTCCAATGTCATAAATGTATTATGATTATAGTGTTCTATACAATAAAATAAATAATAAATAAATAAATAAGCATTGGAGTTGCTATCCTTGTAACATCTTTGTAACATCTTTTTGGAGAGAAATAGTACAGGCTCAGCCTAGTTTTTCCTCCAATGTCATAATGTATTATGATTATAGTGTTCTATACAATAAAATAAATAATAAATAAATAAATAAGCATTGGAGTTGCTATCCTTGTAACATCTTTGTAACATCTTTTTGGAGTGAAATAGTACAGGCTCAGCCTAGTTTTTCCTCCAATGTCATAATGTATTATGATTATAGTGTTCTATACAATAAAATAAATAATAAAAAATAAATAAGCATTGGAGTTGCTATCCTTGTAACATCTTTGTAACATCTTTTTGGAGTGAAATAGTACAGGCTCAGCCTAGTTTTTCCTCCAATGTCATAAATGTATTATGATTATAGTGTTCTATACAATAAAATAAATAATAAATAAATAATAAGCATTGGAGTTGCTATCCTTGTAACATCTTTGTAACATCTTTTTGGAGAGAAATAGTACAGGCTCAGCCTAGTTTTTCCTCCAATGTCATAATGTATTATGATTATAGTGTTCTATACAATAAAATAAATATAAATAAATAAATAAGCATTGGAGTTGCTATCCTTGTACATCTTTGTAACATCTTTTTGGAGTGAAATAGTACAGGCTCAGCCTAGTTTTTCCTCCAATGTCATAATGTATTATGATTATAGTGTTCTATACAATAAAATAAATAATAAATAAATAAATAAGCATTGGAGTTGCTATCCTTGTAACATCTTTTTGGAGAGAAATAGTACAGGCTCAGCCTAGTTTTTCCTCCATGTCATAAATGTATTATGATTATAGTGTTCTATACAATAAAATAAATAATAATAAATAAATAAGCATTGGAGTTGCTATCCTTGTAACATCTTTGTAACATCTTTTTGGAGAGAAATAGTACAGGCTCAGCCTAGTTTTTCCTCCAATGTCATAATGTATTATGATTATAGTGTTCTATACAATAAAATAAATAATAAATAAATAACCATTGGAGTTGCTATCCTTGTAACATCTTTGTATCTTCTTCCTATAGTGAGATCCACGTTTTAATGGCAGTAATTGATTAACATTGGTGTTGCTATCCTTGTCTATCTTTCGACAAAGCAGATATTGCTATCCTTTCCCACCTCCTCACTGTTGCCAGTTTCTTAATAATGTAGAAATATAATTAATTAACAAAATATTTAATCTCGATTATGAAAGTATTTACTTAATAATGTAGAAATATAATTAATTCAATTTCAGTTATTTCCAAAAACATAATACATGAAAATGAAATACAATATACAACATATTTTGGAATCCCCCTACTAGACTATCCATCTGTGTGTAGGGGGGGGGGGGGAGTTCCACTTTATACATATAAGCTTAATCTGCTCATAGAAGTAAATAATAGAGAATACACTTATATTGTAGATGTATTATTATATTTTGATTATAAAATAGATAATACATTATAATATGCTTAATACATCGATTAATAGAATAAATAAAGAAGAGAAAACAATATTTTATTGAAGACCGCAGTGACAGGGATTCCAGAAATTTTCAGAAGAGAGAATGAAAAAAAGCATAAACCAGAAAGGCAAAACAGTCAAACCGGTTATATCAATGATAAAATAAATACCAATCTATTGTCTGGAAACGTTGAAGTTGTGTTGGTCACCAAGCATAACGAGATTGGAGTAGTTCTTCTGAAGCTTTCCAACCAATCTGGTACAGCCACCTGTCCACCCTCTTCCTAAACACTACCAAACTAAACGCCTCTGCTTCCCTAATCACCCCTGGCACATTTCTGTACAAGATATGGGCCAGGTATGAAGGATTTGTCAATTCAGAGCCGTGAGTCAGCTGACCTCCTCAGCTGAATTAACATGACCTCCATGGTTAAGTTGTAGGATGAGCAACCAACAAATCTTGGACACATGGGAAGAGCGGTGTGAAAAAAATTAGATTGGAGACACAGTAAATGTGACAGCCTCTCCAATAGGTTTCTCTCTCCCTAGAAAATTATGGGCCAGGCTCAATAGAATTAGGTCCGGATCGGTTGCAGCAGGCCAAAAACTCTGGCCAAGCTGTTATGCTTGGCCACGTTGGTCTTGCCATTCACACTGCAATGTGGGCATTTGTGGATGCTCGGCTGGCCACTCGCCTTCGCTCGACGAAAATCGGAGCGATGGCCAGTGAAGGCGAGCGCTGGCAAACCAACACTATCCACACTTTCGCGCTCGTTGTCAGCATTGGGCGAGAGTGTGGATGCGGCTTAAGGAATGTGGAAAGTTTGAGTGAAAGTATTTCACTGTAGCTGATTCACTTTCATTTGCTGATAAACTAGATAGCTGTTGATTCTCATCTATATCATTAATTAGACTGTGGTGTCGTCAAAATAGTTCAAAACGAATTAGCTGTTGATAGTTTGAAATAGCAGGACTAAGTCATTTGAAGGATAACAAAAGAAAGTTCTGTATTATATGATATCCGTTATCTTACCTCTCTTTAAAAATCTTCTCAGGAACCCCTCCTCGAATATTTGATTGAAGAATTCTGTGGGCCAACAATCCAGGGCACACAAGTTCAACGCTGTTTTAAACCATGGAATCTCTATTTTATTCTGAAAATTAAGTTATTTTATCAATCTCCAATCCAATAAAAATGTTTTCAATCAGTGTTGATCATCAAATTGATGAGAATAAAATACATTACGCATGCACAGTGAACTAACAAACACATCTAGTTTAATTATATTATCAACTTAACTTATTACTCGTATCTTTAGAATGTGAACACCACAAATAATCAATTGATGAAAATTGTGTTTTAGGTAATCTGAATAATACAGAGAATGGATAATATTTCAACACTATCTATTAAAGGAAACTGTAACTGTAAGAATAGGGGAAATTCATGATGGCCCTTTAGTGTAATCATAGAGAAAAAGATAGCATAAGTAGATATCCCATGGTATAGGGCGTTTATGTTCCAATTTTCTATGTTAAGCTGATAGTCCAAGTAGTTCTTTTTATGAAGCTATGTGACGCTGGTAGTCTCTCATACTGTGCCGTTCTTACACTCTCACCCGGCCAAAATATTAATACAGTAATAGACAGTAGTCGACAGTAATCGGCTTGAGTTAAAAATGAAGAAACATAATCACCCTATAACATGGGATATGTTCTTATGCTACATATTCTGTATGGTATAATAATTATAGTCGTATGATATTTTAATTTTGTACCACAGTTATATTGAATACGGGGTAGTATACAATATGACGATCGTACATAAACTGTTGCAATAAGATTTGTAACATGAAAAATACACGTCAATTAATTAAATTATAAAAATTGAATGACTCATAGTTCAATTTAGATTTATAATTTGATTGGTAACTTACGGTGAATTTATTCATCGATCGAATTAGAGTTTCTTTGTAGGTTTCAAAGCCTTCCGGTCGGTAATCGGCTATCGCCATACTCTCGATGAAAGTGAGCAGCATGCCCACAGACCATCTCTCCAACTGACTCGGGTCTTCCAGCACTTTCTCATTGACATAATCGATTATTCCTTTATGAAGATGGATCTGCTAAAAAAGGTTTTATTAATATGGAATAGCCCTAAAATGGTGAAATTGCCATAAAATAATAAAGTAATTATAGTTTGTGTAAAACAAGTTGAGACTTGGCCCTCCATCCCAAGAAATTACAGGGTTGACAAATCTTGTAAAAATGCAACTTTCTCAAATTTCCAATTCAACGTCAGAATTGGATGTTTAATATTATCATCCCCGATATCCTAGTAGTGCTAAGAAAATTTTCAGGATTGAAGGATGTAGTATAACAACATATGTTTTGAATTTGTTATTACTGTTACTAAGTCTCCAAACAAACTCATTCCAATTCGAAACCTATATAGTTCAATTTATTAAAAACCTTTCTAAAGGTATTAAATACTTATGTCGTGTTTACTCTCATTCCTATTACAATTTTAATAACTTGATATTGTAAAATGAATACAATACTGAAGCCAGACAATTTTAGTGTGGATCCAAACTTATCAACTGCAAGCAAGGAATGGACACATTGGCACAAAACTTTTCAGAACTTCATTACCAGTATCGCACCACAATCATCAGACTCTGAAAAGCTCAAAACACTTATCAACTTCATCTCTCCAGATATTTATGAGTACATAAGCGAAAGTGGTACGTATACCGATGCTATATCTACTTTAAGGAGAACCTATGTAAAACCTGTAAATGAAATATTTTCAAGACAATAACTATCTGCACGTCAAAACAGCCTGATGAGACTATTGATCAATATCTTCATGCCTTAAAACTATTAAGTAAGGACTGTGAGTTTAAAGCTGTGACATCTGAATGAAATATGGATGATTATATTCGTGACACATTTTGCTGGAATGAAGTCTCCTACAATTCGCTAGCGTTTACTAGAGAATGTTGCATTAACACTAGAAGAGGCATATAGTCAAGCCAGATCCCTGGAGCTTGCATATGAACAATCATTAGCTTTCCAATCTTCATCTCAAACTAAATGCAACTTCTTCCCAAAATACTCAAGCAAGCGCAATCAGAATACTGATTCAACATCACATAATTTAAAAAACTGTTTATTAGCTGCTGCTAATGAAAAATGCTATTTTTGTGGTAATGTGAGACATCCCCGGTCAGCTGGCCCAGCTAAAAATACAATTTGTCATGATTGTGGAAAACAGGGGCACTTTGCTAAGGTCTGCAGGTCGAGTAAATTACAAACCAAACAATCAAAAAAATCTAAAGATATTATGAACTCTATTGACCTAGCAGCTTCGCCCGGAGGATTGAAAAAGAGTACAGTACAAGCCCTGGTTAATAGAAAATCTGTCTCTGCTTTGATAGATACAGGGAGTTCTCTGAGTTTTATAAACAATTCTACTGCTCTTAACCTAGGTCTTCCTATAAGACCAGGTAGGGGTACTGTATCAATGGCGACTACATCAATCATATCCAATATAACAGGGCAATGCTTAGTAGATCTTGTCATTCTTGATCACTGTTACAAACAAGCAAATCTTTCGGTCTTACCAGAGCTTTGTGCGGATATAATTGTTGGACATGATATTTTGAAAACCCATGAAAGTATTAAAGTAGTTTTTGGTGAAAAAAAGCCGCAGTTAACCGTGTGCAGCGTGGCAG